>NW_006408557.1:2630987-2632686 GCF_000296735.1 Chrysochloris asiatica
ATCCCAGTTTTACTGCCATTGTGTCATTCAATCTGGTTAGGAAACATCCTCTTTTTTGCTGACCATATACTTTGCCAAGCTTGATGTCCTTCTCCAAGGCCTGGTCCCTCCTGATAGCATGTCTAAAGTATAAGAAACAAAGTCTTGCCATCCTTGTTTCTTCTGAGCCTTCTGTGTGTATGTACTTCCTCCAACACAAATTTGTTTATTCTTCCTGCAGTCCATGGTACTTTAAATACTCTCCAAAATCATAGCTTAAATGCATTGATTCTTCTAAGGTTTTCTTTATTCATTGTCCAAATTTAACATGCATATGAGATGAAAATACCATGGCCTGGGTCAGGTATACCTTTATCTTCAAACTGATGTCTTTGCTCTTCAATACCTGTGCTGCAGATTTGCCCAATGCTATATGTTGATTGATTTATTGATTGCTGCTTCCCTGAGTGCTGCTTGTGGATCCAAGCAAAATACCATCTTCAAACTTTTCTCCATTTATCGTGCTATTATTTATTGATCCAGTTGTGAGGATTTTTGTTTTCTTTATATTGAGGTGCAATCCACAATGAAGGCCATAGTCCTTGATCATCATCAGTAAATAGTTTAAGTCCTGTTTGCTTCCATCAAGCAAAGTTTTATCATCTACATATCTCAGGTTGTTAATGACTCTTCCTCCAATCTTGATGCATGTTTTTCTTCATATAATTCAGTTTCTTGTATTCTTTGCCAGTGCACAGATTGAATAACTATGGTGAAAGGATATAACCCTGAGGCACACCTTTTCTGATGTTAAACCATCCAGTATCCCCTTGGTCTTTTCTAACAACTGCCTCTTGGTATATGTACAGGTTCCTCAGGAACACAATGAAATGTTTTGGATGATCCATTCTTTAGAATGTTATCCACAGTTTCTCGTGATCCACACAGTTGAAAACCTTTGCATAGTCACTAAAGCACAAGTAAACACTTTTCTGGTAGTCTCTGCTTTCAGCCAAGATCCATTTGATGTCAGCTGAGATGTCCCTACATCCTCTTCTGAATCTGACTTGAATTTCTAGTAGTTTTCTACTGATTTACTGTTGCAACCATTTTGACTTATCTTCAGTAAAATTTTCCTTGCATTTATGATATTGTTTGATGATTTCCATATTCTTCATTACTGCCTTTCCTCCTCTTCCACTCACCAATAGACCAATGTGGTTGTCAGCAAGCTTATATTCCTGCTCATGTGTTCCCTTTGAGTTTCAGTCTTAGAGGGGGCTTTGTCCTGAAGGAACCTGATTGCTTGCCTTGATGGCTTTCTGGTGAACAACTTGCTTATTCTTGTAGTAGCCAGTCATACTGTCATTTTTGTTTTTGGTTTTTCCTGTTGATCTTTCTTGGAAGATGTATATTTTGTCACTCTAGCTGTTCCAGGTTGGTCTGCTTGTCCTTTATAGTAGGAATGCCCCACCTCAGAAAGTTCTGGATGGGACTCAAGATTCCACCTAAGGCCCTATATACTGCAAAGGAAGCCTTGATTTTTGCGAGTGCCTTCAGTACTGCTTGGAGTTCTCTCTTCTTAACCATTGGCTCTTGATCATAAACTACCTCTTGAAATGGTTGAACATTGACAACTTCTTGTTGCAGTGATTGTGTACTCCTTACATCTTCATTTGATGCTTCCTGTATTCTTCAGTATTTTGCCTATAGAATCTGT
>NW_006408557.1:2633011-2652650 GCF_000296735.1 Chrysochloris asiatica
TTTAATCATTAGTGTCTAATGCATCACATCTTTCCTCCTGATAGTCTATAAATTCAGGTGGGATACATTCAAGGTCATATTTTGGCTCTTGTGGGCTTGTTTTAATTTTCTTCTACTTCATGCTGAACTTGCCTATAAGCAAATGATGGTATGTTCCACAGTCTGCCCTTGGACTTCTGTTTTTTTTTAAGTTTTTATTTTTAATTATGTGATAGTTTACATGGGGGAACATTATTTTTACATTCATCCTATCATATTTTGTTTCATTGCAATGATTACAATCCCCTACATCCATCATCAAACAAACAGAGGGTATCCCCCACAGCCATCAGCACATAGATCTCTCCTTCCTTGAGTCTAGAGTCCCTAGCTGCTCCATCTCTCCATGTCACCCTCTCTGCTTCCATCCCTGGCATAACTGCTTTTCTGTATAGAGTCCAGCACTTCACTTTTCTCCCTTGATGGTTTCAGGGACCTCTGATCCTAGTCTACAAAATCAACTACTCCCCTTCTTTTGTTACAAAATGTCTACATTTACCTTGTCAGCACTCACAGTCAGTCTTGAACTTCTTTTGGCTGGATGATTTTAAACTTTTGCACCATTCTTTCCTGTCTCTTCTGCTACCCAGGCTGCCTTATATCTGGCTTATAGTGAGCAAAAATGAGCCATCACATTTTTTTGAGCAGAAAACATGTTTGAATGTGATTAAGAAAAATGACCCAATGTAATATGTCGGAGGTCCAATTGAGAGTGGAGAAATTAGTAATAGGACATGCTCAGAGGAAACGATCACAGTAGTCTGGGCAGGAGTGGGGGCGTGATACACAGATACCCAAGCTGCTCATTTTACCATCCATTTACTAATTTGTCAAACATTTATTGAGTTTCTATCAAGTACATATCAGATACTATTTTAGGGACTGAGACTATAAAGGACTATTGAGAAAATGAGGACAGAGAGGAGAATGGATTCTAAATAAGTAGAATCAATAGTACCACTGAGCAATTTTGGATATGGAGAAGGAGGACTTCAAGAGGAATATGAGATTTCAAGCTCAGTGACTATAGAGAGGGTGATTCTATTAACCGCCACTGTAGGACTTCAGGAGAAAGAGCAAATCAGAAAAAAGGTACAGAGATCACTTTTGAGCAGGCTGTATTTGAGACACTTGTCAGCTTTCCAGGTGAATCACCTAATAAGCTGTTGGAATGAAGCCTCTCTTTCCAGTGCAGTAATTCTGTTTGATTGCAAATGTTGGTTCATTAAAAGCTGGGGTACTAGTAAAGTTCATTTGAGACATTAACAACTTATTTTGACAACTAGTGCTTTCTTCTTTGACCTTCAGAGAATTCATATTTTGAATGAGGATCAATAAAAATAATTGATTTCTTAAAAAGAAATGACTAAAGGAGTACATTTCATGGGTAGTGTAGTTTGAATATAAAGAAAACAACTGTCCTAAGTAGGAGCATAAATATAACATTTTTACTAAGGGGCAATGGACTCATTGTGTCTTTAAATAAAACTTTTGAGTTTTTGGTGTAAGTTTACACAGCAAGTTAGGATTCTATTTGACAGTCTCCACACACATTGTTCAGTTTATCACAAGGTGTTAACATTTTCTGTAATTGTGTCTGTTTGTTCGATCTCCAGTACTTTGTTTCCTTGCCTCCTTATCTTCTCATCTTTGTTTTTGAGTAATTGCTGACCTGTTGGTCTCTTATCGACGATTTGTAAGAAGAGCACTGATCTTTTTTTTTTTTTTTTTGGTAAGTTTTTATTGTGAATTGAGTGATAGTTTACATGGGAGAACATCAGCTTTACATTCATTTTCTCATATTTAATTTCATAGCAACATTACAATCCCCTCTATGGATCCTTGTTCAACAGCATTTGCTTCCATTCCCTTGTTGTTTTTGTTATTGTTGTTTGTTTGTTTGTTTTGATGCACACCGAAGAACACTCAGGAATATATAATCATTCAAACAACCAAAGGGTATACCTTGCAAGCCTGCCTCATTGCCACCAGTCCCTCTCCCTTCCAGAGTCTAGACTCCCCAGCTGCTCCATCTCTCCGCTTCATCATCTCTGCCTCCATTCCTGGTGTCACTGTTTCTCTGGATAGGGACCAGCACTCCACTCTTCTCCCTTGATGGTCTGAGGGTTCTCTGCTCCTGAATCAACCACTCCCTTCCTTTTGTTAAAAAAAAAAAAAAAGTCTACCTTTACATTTGCAACACTCACAGTCAGTCCTGATAGCAATTATTCACTATTGAACCACAAGAGTGTTATCCCCATCTCCTTTCATCAGCCCCATCCAGACAGGTTGGAAACACTCAGGGAAGATTCTACCTTCCCCTGCACCCTCTTAAACTAGGCTCCCTCTTGAAAGCTTGTAAACCAGTCACTTCATGCCTTAGAGCACTGATTTTATTGGTAATTTCTTTTGTGTGTCACTCTGTTATTTCACCAAAAGGTGATCTCAGCTAATAGCCTTAGTTCTAGGTAAGTGTGTCTCAGGGTGATACTTTTAAGGAGTCCCATGTTCTTGACTGTTTGTCTGGATTTTTAATTAAATTTTTATTGCCTTCTTATAGTTTTTCTCCTGGTAAATAGAGATTCATAGATACATCTTAAATGACTGCTTGTAATCTTTCAATATCCCAACTGCTATTCACTCCTTTACGATGCAGATCATGAGGTTTTGTGAACTGTTATACCAATTGACTCAGTAGTTCCTGAGACTATGGTCCTAAAATTTCAAGCCCAGAAGGCTTGTGACTATACCTATTTAGTAGCTATTGTATTTAAGTTGATGTTTGCTATTCTTCTGTTTCTTTTTGTGCTAACTGTATGTCTTAAAATGTATTATTACTATTATTTTGTCATTTTATATTCAAAATATTCTTTATGTATATTTGGTTAAACTATATATATATGCAGTGGTCAAGAGATCAGACGACGTATTGCATTGGGCAAATCTGCTGCACAGGAACTTTTTAAAGTACTGAAGAGCAGAGATGTCAGCTTGTGGACTAAGGTGCACCTGACCCAAGCCATGGTATTTTCAATAACCTCATATGGATGCAAAAGCTGGACAGTGAATAAGGAAGATCGTAGAAGAATTGATGCCTTTGAGTTGTGGTGTTGGAGGAGAATACTGAAAGTGCCATGGACTGCCAAAAGAACCAATAGATCTGTTTTGGAAGAAGTACAACCAGAGTGCTCCTTGGAGGCCAAGATGGCTAAGCTTCGTCTCTCCTACTTTGGACACATTGTCCGTAGAGAACAGTCGCTGGAGAAGGATGTCATGCTGAGTAAGGTGGAGGGTCAGAGAAAAAGAGGAAGACCCCCAACGAGATGGATCAGCCAGGTGGCATAATTGATGGACTCAAGTGTGGCAGCGGTAGTGAGGTTGGCCCAGGATCGTTCTGCTGTGCATGGGGTTGCTATGAGTCGGTTCCTACTCAATGGCACCTGACAACAACAACAAATATATATATATATATATATATATTTTAATTTTATTTATTTTTTTTTTTTCCTGTTCGGGCAATGATTAGGGATGTATGTAATCAACAAGTATGGTGATAAATATGTCATTTGGAGCAAGATTCAAAATCTCAAAAGATTTAAGAGAGACATGAAACTATAGCCAGATAAATCCATGTTATATTTTGTGAGCCAAATGCTTTTTATAAAATGGGAAAGATTCAAATCAGTGACAAGGAAGAGCATGTGGGGCTTAAGCTGACTGAGGAGGACACAGGTGTGTGTCAATACCACAAAGGCATACAAAATTATCTGAGTGTTTTGCCTTGCCAAATCTTTAATAATACCTGAAACTTGGACCAAGTAGCAGTTCTGAAACATACCAATTCTGATATTGATTTTCTGATGTTATTCTAGCAACTTCACTTGATTTTCATTTTATCAGTTGTTATTTCAATACTGGAGTAGGATTTCATAAACTAAAGTTTGACTGTAGATGTTTTCACTGACTCCTTGATTAACCTAATTTCTTCATATTGTTGATCCTTGGCTGTCTAGCATATTTACATCATGTATTTTATTAAGATGAAATTCTCACCTCACTCATTTACTCAACAAATACCTATTTAAAAGATATGGTGAGCACTGAGTTAGACTTTAGGTAGGATGGATAAAGTGATGACAAACAGAACTGAGAGGTATTTTCCTAAGGGGTGTAAAGAAGAATGTGTAAAGGTATAGAAACAAGAGAGAGCATGAGAATTCCAATAACAGCACATAGTTTGGCATGCCTGGAAGCACGAGCTGGGATGAATGATGGGTTGAACAAATGTGGAATGATAGGTTGAATAATTGATCAAGCCCAAACCAAGATTAGTTTTGAATGTTAAACTAAAGAGCAAAGATTTCCAAGCTTCATTAAAATATGCATCTATGTTGTTTTTAAGTACCATGGAGCCAGTCCCAATTCACAGCAACCCTGCACAGGGTTTCTGATCGTTATGGGAGCAGGACGCTTCATCTTACTCCCGTGGAACCGCTGGTAGTTTCGATCTGCCGACCTGAGGTTAGCAGCCCGATTCGTAACCACTACGTACGCTACCAGAGCTCCTTTATGCTACCAGAGCTCCTACCAGAGCGTCTATAGTGTGTAAGAATTTCTTTAACAGGATGACATGATCAGATATGCAATCAGAAAGATGACTCTTCCTATGGTATAGAAGATAATTTGGCAGAGGAAGCAAAAATATCATAGTAGAAGGCAGGGAGACCAATGTAGAGATTTTTGTAGCAATTCAAATGAAAAATGATGAGCACCTGAAACAATGACAAGGCATTGACTGTTCTATGGAACCAAGAGTATTGAGAGGTCTAAGTAAGATAATGCTAAGATTTGGATGCTGGGGGTGAGGGGTAAGAAATGATGAACTGGGATGATTCATCAAGACAGGAAATATAGGAGATAAGTTGATTTTTGAGGGTAGAAATTATTGATTTTTCACTGACTACATTGAGATGGAGGTATAAAGGGAATACTGAAGCAACAATTTTTTGTAGAACCAGACTTGTGAATCTGAGATTTTTAGAAAACAGCACCTCTCAATAAGAGAGGCTTTGGGTTAAGTGCCTACTATAGTCTCTTTTATTCCTCCTTCTTTTACTTAAAAATTTATTTAAATTATGATAAAAGCAGAGAGCAAATTTGGATATTGATTTGAAATTTGAAAAACAGGACTAATGAAGGGCAACTGTTGAGACTACTGTTACTCAGAGGAAAGAGTAGAACTGTCCCAGAGGGTTTCCAAGATAGATTGGCAAAGTCGCAGCATCAATAGGTTCAAGCATGGCAACAATTGTGAGTTTGGCCCAGGCCTGGGCAATGATTCGTTCTGTTGTACATAGGATTGCTATGAGTTGGTACCAACTCAATGGCACTTAACAACAACAACAACAACAATCTTTACAGAAACAGATTGCCACATCTTTCTCGAGTGGAACAGCTGGTGGATTCCAACAGCACCCCTTTCCATTTGTTTTCAAGCACTTAATTACTGCATCACTGGGACACCTAATGGGTATCAGAGATAATAATAAAGGGTCTTTCAGATCATTCACACTCAGCAAAAGATATGAGGCAGGACACTTAGAAAAGGATGAAGTCTTGGATTCCATATGATTTACTTTGTGAGGTTGGGACTCCTAGAAATAATTAGAATGGTGCAGGAGCTATGCAGGGGGTGAGGACTAAAACACTAAAATATGGCCTTGTGATGTTAACCCAGGGCTATTGTATTTGTTGCCATCGAGTTGTTTATATATAGTATTCAGAAAATAAAAACATCCAAATATATGAGAGAAAGAAGGAAGGTGATAAAGTAGAGAGTAAAGGAAGAGAGGGGAGGGGAAGGGGAGAAAGGGGAAGGACAAAGAGGGGACAGGAGAGGAGAGGAGGGAGGGGAAGGAACAAAGAGCCATGTAGACAAATGCAGGTGATCCCTCCCAGATAAATTTCAACAACTTGGAATTCATCTGATGAATTTAGATTAATGGGCAGGGAGCGCAAGCTTGACAGAAAGAGCTGAGTCTTTCCATTTTCTTAAGATTGTTTTCATTATAATGTGACTGACATATATCCATAGGACCCAAATCAGGATCTGTGTTACACTGAAGTTTTGATGAACAACTTCCTTCAGAAAGCTGAGAACACTTAGTCAAATTCTTAATGTATTCTTTTAAAATATATTTGCTGTTACAAAGGAAATATTTTTGAGATAGTATTTTTTTTTCATGTACTGTATTTTTATACAAATAACATGAGTCCTCTACATTTGTTTGCCAACCACTGCCCCACCCCCTACCCCAGGTATTTTTATTAACATATGTTTTTGGTTTGTTTGTTTTTTACAAACACATATAAAAATTAGCATAGCACTTACAAAAATACCTCAGAGGGAGGACAAGACTGGCAAACATATGAAGATGCTACTTGGGTTGGGTTATTCTTGTAAAAACATGGTCTATAACTCTTTCTGTCCAGCATAGTACATTAAACACAGTAAATGCTAAATAAAACCAATTGCTGATGTCTGTTGTGTAAACGTTTAGGATGCAAGCTTTGAAAAGAATACCTATATTTGTTATATTTGCATGTGATATGAAGACAAAACAAAAATTTAAACATGTCGTGATCAAGTTGATTCTAACACTTAACAACCCATAAAACATAGTAGAACTGCCCCTTAGCATTTCCAAGGAGGTGGAGTCTCGAGGTAGTGCTGTAGGATTAGCACAAGACTACTAATCATGAGGTTTAGTGGCTCAAACCCACCCGGTGCTCCTTAGAAATCTTCTACAGGGTCACTATGATTCAGAAATGAATCAAGGACACTTAGCAACAAGTCTTTATGGAAGCAGACTGCCACTCTTTCTACTGCCAAACTGCTGATGAGTTCAAACTGCTGACCTTTTGGTTAGCACCCTAACTCTTAACTACTGTACCATTAGGGATCCTTATATAATATATGTACTTTCATTTATCATGAAAATAATATATGAAAGTACATATATTATATGTATGTCCTTCCCTTTATACCCTACATTAGAAATATTAGAAAGTACATATATTATATATAAACCCTTCCCTTATACTCTGCATTAGAACATGCTGTTTGCTAAGAAACATAAATGAAGTTGATGCTAACAATAACCCTAACTTGACCGTCAAGTCTTTTTTTTTTTCAGTGACATGAGCATTATGGAGTTTTGGGTCATTGTTGGAAGCATTAAAGGATGTGATATGTATAATTCTTGCAAGTAAAATCCTGCTCTATGTCACTACATCTACTAGTATCCTTATTGTTGTTAAGTGTCATCAACTGGATTCTGACTCATAACAACTATATATACAACAGAGCGAAACACTGCCCAATCCTAAGCCATCCTCACAATTTTGTTATATTTAAGCCTTTTGGTGACAGGCCACCTAACTGAGGGTCTTCCTCTTTTTTGTTGACCTCACATTTTACCAAGCATGATGTCATTCTCCGGGAACTGGCCCCTCTTGATAATATGTTCAAAGTATGAGAGACAAAGTCTCGCCATCTGGACTTCTAAGGAACATTCTGACTGTACTTCTTCCAACCCAGATTTGTTTGTTCTTCAGCATGTCCATGGTGTTTTTACTATTCTTCTCCAACACCATAACTCAAACATTGTTAATGATTCTTCCTTTGATCCTGCTGTCACATTCTTTTTCATATAATCCAGCTTCTTGTGTTTATTTGCTCAGCGTACCAATTGAATAAGTAGGATGAAAGAATGCAATCCTGTCACACACTTTTTCTGATTTTAAATCAGTGTCTCCTTGTTATTTTTGTATGACTGCCTCTGGGTCTGTGTAAAGGTTCCTCATGAGCAAAATTAAGTGTTATTGGAATACCTATTCTTCACAATAGCCTGTCTTAATCCATACAGTTGAAAGCCTTGGCATAGTCAATAAAGCACAGGTAAACTTTTTTCTAGTATTCTCTGCTTTCAGCCAAGATCCACCTGACATCAGCAATTGTATCCCTCGTTCCACATCCTTGTCTAAACCCAGATGGAACCTCTGGCAGTTCCTTGTTGATGTACTGTATCAGCCATTTTTAAATGATCTTTAGCAAAATTTTATTTATATGTGATATTAATGATATTGTCTGATGATTTCCACATTCTTTTGGGTACCTCTTTTTGGAATGGACAGAAATGAGGCTGTCTTCTGGTCAATTGGCCAGTTAGCTATCTTCCAAATTTCTTTGCATAGATAAATGAGTTATTCCAGTACTGCTGCAATTTATTGAAAGAATCAGTTTATATTCCATCAATTCCTGGATCCTTGTTTTTTTGCCAGTGCCTTCAGTGCACCTTGGATTTCTTCCTCCAGTACTACTGGTTCTTGATCATATGGTACCTTTTGAAATGGTTGAACACCAACCATTTCTTTTTGGTACAGTGACTCTGTGTATCCCTTCCATCTTCTTTTGATGCTTTCTATATCATTTAATGGAGTCCTGGTGTGGTGCTGTGGGTTAATGCCCTGTACTGCAAAGTTGGTTTGAACCACAAGGTCAGTGGTTCAAACTCACCAGCCACTCCTTAAAAACCTTATTCAGGGTCTCTATGGGTCAGAACTAACCTGACAGCACTTAACAACACCATTCAATATCTTGCCCATTGTTAAGTGCCGTCAAGTTGATTCCGACCCATAGCGAACCTGCATAGGGTTTCCAAGGAGCAGCTGGTGTGCTTAAACAACTGACCTTGCATAGGGTTTCCAAGGAGCAGCTGGTGTGCTTAAACCACTGACCTTGCAACTCAAATGATTTTGCAATCTGACGCATTAGCCCACAGCACCACACCAAGATGCTATCTTGTCCATAGGATCCTTCAATATTTTAAGTTAAGGCTTCAATTTTTTCTTCAGTTCTTTCAGTTTGAGGAATGCTGAAAGCATCCTTCCCTTCTGGTTTTCTAACTCCAGGTTACAATACTTGACTTTGTCTGCTCAAGCTGTGTTTTGAAATACTCCGTTGAGCTCTTTCACGTCCTCATTTCTTCCATTTGCTTTAACATCTCTATGCTTCAGAGCAAATTTTAGAGTCTCTTCTGAAGACCATTTTGGTCTTTTCATTCTTTCTTGTCTTCTTAATGACCTTTTGATTTTTTTTTTCCTTTATGATGTTCTTGATGTCATCCCACAACTCTTCTGATCTTTGAATATTGGTGTCTAATGGTTCAAATCTGTTTTTGAGATGACTTCTAAATTCAGGTGGGATGTAGTCAAGGTCATTGTTTTGGCTTTCATGAACTTGTTGTAATTTTTTTCACCCTCAGTCTGAACTTGCATATGAGCAACTGATGGTCTATTGCAGAGTCAGCTCCTGCCCTCATTTTTTTTGGCTGATGATATGGAGCTTTTCCACCATGTCTCCCCACATATGTAGTTAGTTTGATTTCTGTGTATCCCATCTGGTGAAGTACATGCATAAAGTCATCTTTTAAGCTGTTTAAAAAAAAAACAAAACAAAACAGGAACTTACATTGAATAAGTCATTGGTCTTGCGATCTCCAGAATCATTTCTGTCACCAAGGCCATATTTGCCAACTACTGATTCTTCTTCTTTGTTTCCAACCTTTGAATTCCAATCACTAGTAATTATCAATACATCTTGATTGCATTTGATCAATTTCAGATTGAAGAAATTGGTAGAATTCTTCAATTTCATCATCATTGATTGGCTTTAGTAGTTGGTGCATAAATTTGGCTAATAGGGGTAATAACTCATTTTACCTTTAGGTGTATGGATATTATCCTATCACAGACAGCATTACTCAAGATAATTTAAAAAAACAAGTTTATTAAAATCTGACTATCATCACTCCAAGTTGAGCCACTGGTTGTTTGACTTCAAGCAACTTTCGTGACCTCTAGAAGCCTCAGTTTTGAACTTAAAGCATGGGGATTATAATAGTATTTAGCAAAGTTCATTAAATAGTAATATTGTTATCAAAATAGTCATCATCACTGTACCAGGGATATGAAAATCCTCTATGCTCACATATACTTATTAAAAAGTCATTCAAGATAGTAGGACAGAGGGGACTCTGATGCCACAGTTACCATGGATATTTAGAGTGGAGAGGGAATAATATGGGTGCTTATACAATCAGGGAAGGGCTTTTAAAGGAGGTAAGGTTCAATGGTCTTTGAAAGATGGATTGCATAAAAACAGATTGAAAGGACAGAATAAAAATGTACTGTCATAACTTGGCCATTTTAGACACTTGACTGATTTTGACTTCACGGAAATCTATTTCTCAATTCAATTCCCACAAAGAAAAACATTGGTTTTCATAGTATTTACTGTTGTAAGCTTCATCAAACAGTTGGGTGACTTCTTAAAAAAAAAAAAAAGGGGGGGGGGGCGGTCTAGACTTTAGATGGGAACTTAATCATCCTTTTGTGAATAATACCCATTCTATTTATGGGCCCACGACTTGTGATTGGCGCTCATATGAAGGCCTTTTCCATTTTCTTTGTAGTACAATCCTTCATATTAAACAAATGGCTCTTTCTTTTATTTTCAGCCTCTGACCAAAGGTGAGGATCCTGGAATGTTGCAGAGCTACGGTCTGCCCTGATTTGCTTAGTTGATACACTTTTCCTGTAGTGAAATATGATAAACATAAATATACATACAGATGCTTAGAATTTTTCAATCTCTTGAGAATTTGCTGTGATCTCTTTCCTTTCTGGAATGTTTTATAACTACTCATATAAAACTCATATAAAATACTAAATCACAGAAAACTAATATTAAAATACTTTGTTTGGAATTAATTAATGATTACAGGAAGCATAGCACAGTAGTTTAAAGTTTTGATTTCTGGGCCAATTAAACCCAGAAACATATATAATTGCACTGCCCTAAGTAAGTTTCTACAATTTTCTAATCAGTTTCTTCATCTGTTCAATGGGAATGGATAACAATACTCCAATTATATGGTTGCATGTAACATTAGGATAAGATTGTATGCTACAAAACATATTTGGCACATAATAAGCCTTCAGTAAAATTTCACTAATATAATTTTAATGAAACCATAAAGAGGCATTCTTATATTTTATTTTTGTTTGTTTTGTTTATTTGAAAATTTATATCTCTATTGTCAGGAATGTTATTCCCTTGTCTTTCAAGAACTGACAGTGGAATGATGGGACATCCTACTTAAAAAAAAAAATCCTTTTAAAAACAGTTTGCATTCAGACAATGAGGCACAGCTGTTTTTAAAATTGTAGTTTGAAACATTTATTTTAAAATAATTAAGCTTATTAACATTTTAAATGTATCATTTAACTCATTTAAAATATTAATGTATCGTGCTTTTGGTATAAAATTACACTGTAAGCTAGGTTCCAATTTGACTGTTTTCACACAAGTGATATTAGCTACATTTTTCACCATGTATAACATTCTCTTTAAAGGAGCTCTGGTAGCGTAGTGGTTACGAATCGAGCTGCGAACCTTAAGGTCAGCGGTTCGAAACTACCAGCTGCTCCGCGGGAGAAAGATGAGGCTTTCTACTCCCGTAAAGATTTACACCCTCGGAAACCCTGTACAGGGTCGCTATGGGTCGGAACCGACTCGACGGCACTTAACAACAACAACAACAACATTCTCTTTAGTTGTGTTCTGGTTGTTCTGTTTCCAGTATTCTAGTTTCCCCACTCCTGTATCATCTCATATTTCTTTAGAGTAAATATTGAATTTTGCTCTCATATAGATGGTTTTTAAGTAGAGCTCCATATTTATGGATATTATTCTTTTTTGTGTGCCACTCTGCTATTTGCTAAAAGGTGATCGCAATAGATTTTGGTTCATGATTAAGAGTGCTTCAGGGCAGTAATCTTAGTGAGTCCTCTGCTCTCAACTCATCTAGTTAGTGTGGCCTTTAAAAATCATTTGAGTGTTGTTCTATGTTTCCCTTTTATTGTATTTGCAAACATATGGTGACCCTGATCAGAGCTGTCAGTTGTGATAACAAGACACCATCTACTCTTCTGTCTATAAGTCAATAAGGTCACGGATTATGTTAGCTATTAGCATCATAGACTTGTATTTTTTCTGATATTTTGGTGATCTTTCTACTCTTTCTCTGCTAACAAGTATTGCATGACCTCTCTGATGGCTTCTGGCAAGCTTTCATACCTTAGAAACTTCTCACTTCACTTGGATGCAGAATATGAACTTTGTGAATTATATTATGCCTTTTGTCTCAATTTTTCCTAGAAAACCAATCTCTGAAGATATTTGGTTATGTCTGAGAAACTGTAATTGTGTCTTCATTGAATATATGTGTCTGTACACATATATCTATATTTACATGTAGGATAAGCACTGGGCTGTGAACAACAAGGTTAATGGTTCAAATGCACCAGCTGCTCCTCAGAAACACTGTACAGTGTTTCTATGAGTTGCAATAGACTCACCGGCACTTAACAACAATGGAGCCTTGTCATTGTATATGTATATACCTATGCCCACTCCTAGAGTACTGGTGTGGCACTGTAGGATAAGCACTGGACCATAAAGTCGGATTGCACCACAAAGTTGGTGGTTAACCATCACCAACTGCTACTCAGAAACTTTACACAGGGTCACTATGAGTTGGAAGCTACTTGATGAAATATACCATCCCCACCACTACCACCACTCAAATAATTAAGGAACCATGAAAATGTAGTGTGTTACCTGTTGGGCTGCTAACTGCAAGGTCAGCAGTTGGAAACTACCAGCAGCTCTGTGAGAGAAAGATGAGGCTTTCTGCTCCCATAAAGATTTACAGCCTCAGAAACCCAAAACATGATCACTATGAATGAGAACTGACTCGATGGCACACAACCACCACCATTACCTCCACTGATATAACTACACACCTATACTCATCTACATGTCATCATGGTGCACCTCAACCTCTTCTCCACCCCCCACCCCTGACCCCCAGCCAGTACTTGGTCTGTGAACTCCCACAGCAATTCTGCATTGCCTTAAAAACTGGGCTACAGCTTCCTCAGTTTAGCTCCCATCCTATATTTTTTGTTCCTGTTTCCATCACAAAATGGCCACTATGAACCAAGTCCTCTAGTTGCCAGTGACCAAGATATCTCAGCTCCCTTGTTTCTCTTGTTTCTGGGCTTTTAAAGACATCAGCTGTCATCTGGCATTCTGAGGTTTCAGTCTGTGCTTGTTTTGATTCATTGTTCTGAGGAATAAATGAGGAGGAATATTTATTAGGAATTTCTGGTGTATGGCACTGTAAAATAAGGACTGGATTGTTAACCGTAAGACTGGCAGTTCAAACCCCCAGCTCCTCCTCTGAGTTGGTCACAAACAACAATAACTACCTGCTCCACCACCTTGTCCAACCTCGTTGCTCAGTTTGGTGTTGCCACCATTTTAGCCAATGGCTTAAAACACACTTCATCCATAACCCCAGAAAATAAATTACTTGAAACAGGAAGCATATATTTTGTTTGTAAGTCTATGAGAAAGCAATTTGGGCTAAGTGTCACTGATAGTCTCATCTGTCTTTCTCGTATCTCCAGGAGTTAACTAGCTGTTGACTGATCTAGGTAAAGTTTGGTCAGGTTGTTGCACTTTGCTCTCATTCTTCTCCTGGACAGTTGGCCTGCCTTGGCATATTCTTCTCATTACAATGACAAAGGTGGTAGACTAAACAACCTCAACATCATATACCTTTCAAGACTTGTATATCAAGTGCTTGTATAACTTCTGCTAGTTTTGTTGTGGTTAAATGCTGTTGAGTCAGTTCCAACTCATTGTGACCCAATATAGGGTTTTCAAGGAGTGACTGGTGAGTTTGAACTGCCAGTCTTGTGCTTCAAATTAATCTTGCAGTCTTGCATTTATCCTGCAGTGATACACCAGGACTCCTAGCATATCATTCATCAAAGCAAGTCTAATGGTTGAGCATAAAGTTAAGAGACAGGAAAGATCACTCTATCCACATTTGGAGGGTACATCACGGTCATAGGAAAGGACATGAATATAGAATACAGGAGAGGGTAACCGTTGTGATCTTCCAGAGTTCTAGACTAACCCACACCCAAGAGACCAAACGTGGTGCACAGCATTTAGATTCTGTGAAATAGACATTTGCTCTAGTATCATTTCTTTTCCTGAAGTTATGTAGATTGAGTTAATGCCTGTCTGTGCTGTCAATAATATAAACATAGCAAAAAAGATTCAGTGATTCTCATATAGCCACAGAATGAGTTTTAAAACGTAACCTAAACATCTGTCCTGAGAATTAGAATCACTAGCTGGACATAACTGTTTTGAATACATTCTCACTGATTTAATAGCTAAGGAGTTGGGTAGTGAGCCAGATTTGATTAAAATTTTCAATGTATGCTCTGAATTATGTCACAAAGATATTTGCAAAACTAATTTCTTTTAAGAAACAGAGAAGCCATCCAAAATCAGATTTCTTGGCATTGTCCTTGATTGGAAATAAAGTCACAATTTTGTGCAAAAGCCTATATGAATTTGGTCACAACTACATGAACTAAATGCTACAGGATTTGACACATTGTGGTTGTTCAAATCTCCCCTTCACTAACCGACTTCTGCATGTATGTAAACCTTTTAGTGTAACTCAGGACAGTAGGTGTTTTATTGATTGCTCTTTATTGCTTTTCTTTGTATTTTATATACTTATTGTTTTGTTGCAGTAATACATATATATAAAGTCAACCATGACAGGTAGATTTTTAGAAGGAATATACCTTGCTTTTGTCCTCTTAGTTCCAGTACCCCAGACCCCTAAGAAAATTCCTTAACCCAAGAAATGGTGCTAGAGTCACATTTTGGGTTTATGAACCCTCATTTTCCTCAGAGAGGCCTTGAATACTTTAGGAACTAACAGTGTTGGACTGTCATTTGGAAATGTTTTCCTTCTAACAGTTTTCATTTATAAGCTAATTTATATGCTGCTTTCAAGTAGGCTCAACTCCATTTCACTTTTCTGACATGCAGCACACATTGCAGTGATTGGGATAGAAGGAGACAATTCAATCAAAGAATGTTTTCGCCATGGAGGAAATGAATATTATTTGTTCATCTTACAATTCAGTATTCTGGGGAAATTATGATGTTTGGCAAAGTCACTGGCAAGACAGAGAGACAAATAAATTGCATGGTGTGAGAACAGCCTTCATAACATCAAGGCTTCCTTAAAACAGTGGGTATTGGCTGCAAGAGAAATATTAAGCTGCAAATCACTGGTTTGCAACTTCTTGATCATCAGTTGTAATCCCAAGAACATATTTAATTTCCAATTTAGTCCTAATTTCTCTTTGTTCTTTAATGATATTTCTCTCCACTAAAAATAAGCCATCTGTTGGCAGAAGCCCACAGAAAACAGATACTGCATACTCAGTAATCTTGTAGTGAGGCGAGAATGAAAAATGGGCCTCCCTGGAAATATGAGGGTGACCTTTAAAATCCCTAATTTTCCTTTTTGTTTGGACTACATATAGAATATAAAATAAATTCTGTTTTATTGTATTTTTCTGAAACATTTGTGACCAAAGGACAGTGTTTGGCACTCAAGGACTAGGGCACTTACATCTATATTTAAAGATGCATTTTACCATTTTTAACTCTCAGTGTAATCAATCCTCTGATTTGTCATTTCTTCATAAAGGAATCTATCTGGCAGTGCGTATTAGAACTAGAGGCTACAGTACATTGACTTCTTCTATTTGAAGCCTATGAGATGGCTAGATATTGTGGGAGAGTGGCTCTGTGAAGTGGGCAAAACCTTGTCAAGTTGATTCTGACTTATGCTAACTAACCTGAGGTGTGGCAGAGCAGAGCTATACTCCATAGGGTTTTCAAGGCTCTGAATTTGCAGGATATCATTAGGTTTGTTGTCAGAGGCACCTCATGGTGGGTTTGACTGCCAACCTTGCAGTTAGTATTTGGGTGCTTAATCGTTTGTTCCACCATCACACTTAGATTTACCCCAGACCCATCCAGTTTTTGACATCACCACTCTTTTGCCTATTTTGAAAAACATTCTTAATAGAAAAAAAAAAAAAAAAAAGTAAGGGGAGGGGGCTCTCTTTGACCATGATAAACATAATGATAGTGAATATTTGGGTGCTTAATCGTTTGTTCCACCATCACACTTAGATTTACCCCAGACCCATCCAGTTTTTGACATCACCACTCTTTTGCCTATTTTGAAAAACATTCTTAATAGAAAAAAAAAAAAAAAAGTAAGGGGAGGGCGGGCTCTCTTTGACCATGATAAACATAATGATAGTGAATATTTCTTGAGTTTTCACTATCTGCCGGGTAGTGTGTGATTGTATAAGGTGATTTATACAATGTAATTTTACAATGATTTTCCCTATTTTATCTTTTCAAAAAATCCCTGAATATTGTTCCTAAAATTACTTGTATTATATAGATTTGAAAACAGTCTCAGAGTTCCAACAAATATTGAGTATGAGAGTCTGGATGGTAACCATTACTTGTAAAGTGCCACCAAGTTGATTACAACTCACAGCAATCCTGTATAGGGTTTCTGAGGAGTGGCTGGTGAGTTTGTAAACTGCCGATCTTATGGTTCAAACTGACCTTGAGGTAGAGTGCTTATTCTATGGTGCCACACTAGGAAATTATATTTCAAGACATATCCACACTTAAGATAAGATTGGGAATGAGTTAACAATGAAGATTTTCTCAAGACTTCTGATAAGATGGCAGACTGGGCAGAGGCACCACATGGAACCTCTACAACAAAAATACAAGAGGACAAATGAAACAGATACAGATGAAGATCCGAGAAGACTGAATTTCAGAAGAAAGGTTAAAGAAGTGGATTGAGTACTTACTGGGAGGAGAAACTGAGCAGGACAGGGAGAAAGGAAGACTGACTGGTGAATGGCTGCCTAAACATTGGGCAAACATCTTGAGACTTTATGAACAGTTTTGGCAAAATAAGGTGGCCTGGCAGAGCAGAGTCACAAAGACAACCAGAAAGGTACGATTCCTTCTTTTTCCCCCACATTCCCATGGTGACCAGAGGTGTGGGTAACTTCCAACCACATCAACCCACTACACAGCCCCTGGCTCTGGGAGTTCAGAGCCACATGGTTTTCTTGATAAAAGCAACAATCTATAATTGTTATGTGGGGAGGGTGAGGGAAAATTATTGATGGGTTAGAAGGTAGATACATGTTAACATGGGTAACAGGGAAGCCAATATATAACAAGAGGGAGCTTAGCAGAGGAATAATTAAGGTAGGGGAAGATACAGGAGGAATGCAATAGTTAAAGTGAATAGAGGTAAATACTGTTAACTGCTGGTACATGGAAAGGATTGCAATCATTGCAGTGAAGAAAAGTATAATATATGTTGAATGTACAGCTGATAATCTGCTCTGTTATCCTTCCTGGTATGAGGTGGTAGGATAAGCATTCGATCATTAGGTTGGCTTGAACCACAAGGTCCAGAGTTCAGACTCATCAGCTGCCTCTCAGAAACCCTATACAGGGCCACTATGAGTTGGCATTGACTCGATGGGACTTAGCAACAACAAACCTTCACTCAGTTCACAATAAAAGGTTTGAAAAAAAAAAAAGCTATTTTATCCGGCACACTTGCAGGAAACCTCCTGAGAAAAAAGAAAATAATTCAGAACCACTCAAAAGAAAGCAGTAGAAATATTGAAATGGACACACATAGCACATCAATGCAAAAGTGAGTGAGGTAGAGGAACTTTGATCTTCCCTTTCACTCCCTCATGTTTGAAATATTATTTTTGATGCCGTTTTTTCAGTGGTTCTGGCTTTCTGACTTTAGATGACTTTCTAAGTCTCAGAGCAATTAAAAGGTAATATCACTATTTTACCATGTAAAGCTTGACATCTGATTTATATATCACTCCGCCTGAAGGCATATTTTTTAAAATTCACCTGGGTGCATGTCAAATGCTGAATTGATCTCTTCCAATATTCAAAAGGAATCTCCCATTTAAAAGGAGATTCAGGTGAGTGAACAACATTAATGACTCTGTTACTCCCCATCTCCTTTAATTAGCTCAGTTTTCTCACCTCTCTGCCATCATGGCAACTTGTTGCTGGGTTAAAACCAAAGAACTATTCTCCCTTACTTTCAAACCTCAATGATTGATGTCAAAAGTCTACTCAAATCTCATTAGAGTGGTACTCACAATATTCTGGTCCCAGTTCCCTCAAACCAATTTTCCAGATCCTTTCTACTTTATCTTTGATATTCTGACTCACAAATGTCAGTACATGGTGGAGATTGCTTCATCTCACAAATTTCCACTGTCAAAATATTCTCAGTAGTACTAGACAGATGGAGCCAATCCAGTAAGCAAAACAAATGCTACTGCAGGTTTAGAGAACTCCAAATGTAGCAGTACTAGCTGTTCTTATCTCATAATATACCCATCAGCATCATCCCCCCCCCCTAACAATCTGTCCATGGTGACAAGTTCTATTCCATTTTCATGATGAGGGATCATGTCTCTAATCCATATGTTGTAATCGGAAGACTAGCCCAGTTATTGCCTTTAGACTTTTAAATACGTGAAATCATGCCACTCATTTTACCTTCCATTATCTCCCTACTTATCGTGGTTGGATTCTGTATCCTAGTCATTTCCATGACTGAGGACAGTAAAAAAACACCTGTCATGTGATCTCAAATATGTAAGATGCAATAAATTATCTAACTATCTGTCTCTGCCAAAATTTTTGATTCCCGTTTTCAGAGGATGATATGCTGCCATGAGCTGATATGGTGATACTGACTCTATACCAGAACTGAGCAGCTGGCCAAGACAGATGGGTTCCTGTGTTGATCCAGTGAAATTTCTGACTGCATAAATTTTCATTTTCTTATCATGTCTACTAAGCATTCTTGATGTCAGAACCCACTCCTGCCTTGCTTTCACTCTATTTAATAATTGTGAAAAAACTGGGTCGTTTCAGTATGTTGTTAAGTGCTGTTGAGTTGGTTTTGACTCATAGTAACCCCATATTGGGTTTCCAAGGCTGTACATCTTTGCAGAAGCAGAAATCCTTATCTTTCTTCCATGGAGCAGCTGGTGGGCTCAAACCACTTACCTTGTGGTTCCTAGTCCAATGTTGATCCATTATAACCACCACACATCCTATTTCAGTATAAATACCCTCTAAAAGACATTTGCAACACTAATATTGCTTGGGGAGTAGCCATACAGAATGCTTCAGATTAATGTAAGTATTTTTTTTATTGCCATCTATCTATATCCATTCATTTATCTATCCACCATTAATCCATTAATCAATCTTTTTAATCTATCTGGTAGATAAATATTGATTTTGGAGATACCCTCATAACTTAAATTTTCTTTAATATATGATTTTATATGTCAAGTACCATTGAGTCAGTTCCAACTCATAGTGATCCTGTATAGAGTTTCCAAGAAGCACCTCGTGGGTTTAAACCATCAACCAATGCTTATCCCTTATCTTACAGCATCACACCAGGACTCCTTGATT
>NW_006408557.1:2658975-2673329 GCF_000296735.1 Chrysochloris asiatica
GTCAATTTGATTTCTATGTATTCCATCTGGTGAGGTCCATGTGTATAGTTGTCTCTTATGCTGTCTAAAGAAGGTATTTGAAATGAAGAAATCATTGACTTTGCAAAATTCTATCATTCGATCTCCTGCATCATTTCTATCACCAAGGCCATGTTTTCCAACTACTGATCCTTCCTCTTTGCTCTCAACCTTTGCATTCCAATCACTAGTAATGATCAGTACATCTTGATTGCATGTTTGATTGATTTCAGACTGAAGAAGTTGGTAGAATCCTATTTCTTCCTCACTGGCTTTAGTGGTTGGTGTGCAAATTTGAATAATAGTGGTATTACCTGGGCTTCCCTGTAGGCACATGGGTATTATCCTATCACAGACAGTGTTGTACTTCAAGACTGATCTTGATATGTCCTTTTTGACAATAAATGTAACACCATTCCTCTTCAATTTGTCATTACCAGCATAGTAAACCACATGGTTGTCAGATTCAAAATGGCCAATACCAGTCCATTTCACCTCACTAATGCCTAAGATATTGATGTTTAATTGTTCCATTTCATTTTTGACAACTTCCAATTTTCCTAGATTCATACTTCATACATTCCATGTTCTGATTATTAATGGATGTTTACAGCTGTTTCTCTTCATTTTGAGTTGTGCCCCATCAGCAAATGAAGGTCCTGAGGGCTTACTCCCATGGGCTTTACTCCATTTGCACCATCACGGTCAACTCTACTTTTAGGAGGCAGCGATTCCCCAGTCACATTTTAAGTGCCTTCCAACCTGAGGGGTTCATTTCCCAGCACTATATCTGGCAGTTTTTCTTGGCTATTCATAAGGTTTTCTGTGACTAAATATTCAGAAGTAGTTCATCACTCCTTTTTCCTAGTCTGTCTTCATCTGGAAGCTCATGTGAAACCTGTCCCCCATGGGTGACCCTGATGGTATTTAAAATACTGGTGCATAGTTTTCATAATCACAGCAATTCACAAGCCATCACAGTATGACAAATTGACAGATGGGTGGTGGACCCAGTGAATAGATTGGTATATAAGAGGAACAACAACACCCACACCATAGAATGATCAACCATTCAAGACCAAAAGGACAGATAGCATTTACCCAAGGACCACATTCAGAAGGGTTGGGAAGGAAGGAGGAATGAAAGCCAGAAACACTAGGAGGTAGTGCGATAAGTGATGTTACATTGAAGGGAACGCAGTCGTTGAGTTGAAATTTGTGGTTTCCTGAATGTAAAACTGATGACCTGCTCTGTAAACCTTCACTCAATTCACAGAAAAATGTTTATTAAAGAAAAAGAAATAGGAACTTATCCCTTCCCATTTCCCTTCACCGTCCCCCAAAACTAGTAAAGTAGAGCACAAGTTACAGCATTTGCTTACACATCTATCCCCTGCAAAAATAGGAAGTGGGTAAGGACAATGTTCATCTTTGGAGTTATGCAGATGGCAGATGTTCATGAAATGTTTAATGGCCATGATTGAACTATAAGTCTTGGACAAGTTGTTTGTCTAAGGCCTCCCTCAATTTCTTCATCTGTATAATCTTTCCAGGTACATTAAACTCTTACTCACTTAGGCCAAAGAAAGGGGGTTGGAGTAAAAGATTGCTGGGAATGCCAAAAGCTCCCAAATCAAATGTTTTAAACCGCATTAATTAGTCCGTTTCTCTGCTATTCATAGAGTTTTCAGTGACTAGTGATTCGGAAGTAGTTTGTCACTCTTTCTTCCTAGTCTGTCTTTGTTTGGAAGCTCATCTGAAACCTGTCCACCATGGGTGACATTGCTGGTTATTTAAAACACCAGTAGCAGAGCCCTCAGAATCACAGCAACTCAAACCACCCACAGCACGACAGACAGATGAGTGGTGGTCTTTTGGTTTTATGTCTATACTGTCTCTTTAAATTTCGATGTCAATCTTGATACAATCCTGATATAATCAAGATGTAATCAAGATTGTATATATAATCATGATTGTAATCAAGATGTTCTCTCCTAATCCTGTCAATCCTGATACAATCAAGATATGATCTCCCAATATGGCAGCTCCTGGAACAGCTTGATTCAGAAAATAATGGATTTCTGGATTCTCCTGCAAATTCCCTAGCTATAAACCCTCTGACCCTCCAAACATACCTTTATATTTGTTCCAGAGTTCCAACACCATCTCATGAGCCCTCTTGGCCTGGTATTCTGTGTTGTTGTTGACTGAGCTCCTCACTACACGTCTATCCAATACGCCATCTTGAAGGTGGAAGCCTGATAGTATAGTGGTTAAAAATCTGGCTGTGAACCCCGCGGTCAGCAGCTCGAATCCACCAGGCTCTCTGCATGAGAGTGTGGATTCAAGTGTGGCAGCGGTAGTGAGGTTAGCCCAGGATCAGACATTGTTTCATTCTGCTGTGCATGGGGTTGCTATGAGTTGGTTCTGACTCGATGGCACCTGACAACAACAACAATTAGTTCGTATCTTAAAAGGAAATAGGCATTTGAAAGAGGCGCTCCTTCCCCTTAAGTCATTTATGGAACAAGAAGAACTAGATTACATAACAGAACCATACAAAGCTATATGCTAATATGGCCAACATTATATAGTGGAGGATAAGCACTCAACTGCAATGTGCAATGTCTGTTTGAGCTGCAAGGTCAGCAGTTCAAATCCACTAGCCAGTCCTTGGAAACCCTATACAGGGTTGCTGTGAGATGGAACAGACTTCACGGCACTTAACAACAACATATAGTAGACACCAACCACATATTATTGTGACTAAGTGGTAAACCACTGTGAATGTCACTATCCCAGTTTCATAAAATATTAATACCCACAGGAAAGGAGATCATTTTGGAAATCTATGGTTATTGACGAATGTTGAAAGAAGGTGTGAATTTATTTTATGCATGTTCTTTTTATGATGGCATTAAAAAAATAATAAAATAGGGAAAAAAAATGTATGGAGCTCTGTTTGCAAGGAGGGTTCCATGTTCCATCCCTTTGATGCTGGGCTGGACTTAGTGAGAATGCACGGGAAGTAGTGCTGTGTTGTGTCACAGGCTAGGTTAATTAAGGCTACACAGCATCTACTTGGTTCTCATGAACTGTTTAGTCGTAGTGAAGTCAACTAGTATATAAAAAGTTGAACTAGCCTTAGCCCACAATGCTAGAAAGGACACATGTAGGTACTTGACCAATAGCCGCATTGAACTCCCAGCTAACAGTCTGCATCAGCGGTTAGTCATAAATGAAAGTCATCTTGGACAGCCAGAGCAGTTGTACCTTCATATGAGTCTAGCCTCAACTGATATCTGACTTCATCAGTTTTAAGAAACACCAAGCAAGAACTACCTAGACAAGAGTTTGGGGAATTTTTCCTCCCCAAAATTATGAGCATAAAAATGGTTGTTTTTGCTGCTTTGTTTTGAATTAATGTATTATATAGCAATAATAAAGTGAAATAGAACCAGTATTTGACTAGTAATTTTCTGAGTATCTTAAAGGAAAGCTGATAACTATTCTATTGTTTTTAGAAATGGACAACTTATTTTTCTAGTTTTCACCTTTCTGATTTCTTTCTTCATTAAACTATATATTTAAAGCTTTATAATAGTTGATTTATAGATAGATATTGCTGTTAAGTGCAGTTGAGCTGGTTCTGACTCGTAGTGACCCTGTATAGTGTTTCCAAGGAGTAGCTGATGGATTTGAACTACCAGCCTTGGGGTTAGCAGTCCAGTGCTGATCCTACAGTGCCACACGAGCAGTCCATAGATAGATATATGATGATAGAGGTATGCCATGGAGTCAGTTCCGTCTCATAGCGACCCTACATATGGTTTCTGAGGCTGTAAATCTTTATGGGAACAGAAAGCCTCAACTTTTTCCTGTGGAACAGCTGACCTTGTGGTTAGCAGCCCAACTCGTAACCACTATGCTACCAGTACTCCTTATAGATAGATATAGATAGAAATAAATCCATATTTATGACTGTGTGTCAATACCTTTAAACAAAAAAATCATATTTGACATTAATGTGGAGAGAAAATCTTCATTGCATGAATGGCGGAACTGGTCAAGTGCTTGATTACAAACCAAAATGTTGACATTTGAACCCACACAGAGGCACCTCAAAAGAAAGGGCTAGCATTCTGCTTCCAAAAGGGCAGTCTTGAAAACCCTATGGTGTGCAAGTGTACTCTGACCTTCGTGGGGTCACCATGAGTTGGAATTTATTCAAGAGCATCCATTTTTTAGAATTATTATTTTGATTTTGGAACCAATAGAAAAAAGCAAAAGGTATTTAGGTGAATCATTTTAATCTTTTTACTCTGAGGGTAGGTTTTTAATTTACATACTGCTTTGTGTAATATAGATAACATCTAAGAACCTAGGTAGTGTAATCGATATTGGTTCAAGTCTCATTTTGACCCATTCATTTCATTACCAGCTGAGAATGGAAAGCACTGACCTTACTGTTACAACCTTCTGTTGTTGTTGTTAAGTGCCGTTGAGTCGATTCCGACCCATAGCGACCCTGTATAGGGTTTCCAAGGAGCAGCTGGTGAGTTTGAACCACCGACCTTACAGTTCAAACAATTTTGCGGTCTGATGTATTAGACCGCAGTGCCACACCAGGATTCCCACAGTTCTCTTGTTGTTTGTAGGTGCCATCAAGTCAGTACCTACTCATAGCAACCTTATGCACAGCAGAACGAAACACAATTCTCTAGAGCCCCCTAAAAACTGAGCTCACTTTTCTTGCATTTGCCTCAGTCTCAGAAATCATGTCATGTAATCTTAGTAGCTTGCCTTTGAATCTTTCTAAAAACCCCTTAGAATGTGTGGGATGGTCATTGGTCATTTTATAGTGAATAAATATGTTAACTCAAACCAGATACCTAGGTAGGAACACTTTTTTCCCTCTGGTATTATAGTGTATTAACCATTAAACTGGCGATAGTAAGTTCTGATATTTCACTCCTAAATACTATATATATATATATATAATAATATATATATATATATATCCTAAAATTAAGGACATTTTCTCATAAAACCACATGAAATTATAAAACCTTCATGAAATATAGTAATGGTTCAATAATATTGTCCAATATACAGTGCACATTCACATTTCTCCAGTTGCCTGTGATGTTTTTCATTTTTGCTTTCATAATAATCCAACAATCCAATAATCTTTTCTTGTCCTGCATTTAAAGCATATGGCTAACTTTAAAAATTAAGAATATATTGTTCTCATGTAATCTAGAAAAAAATCCCTGGTGGTCTAGTGAGTTAAACATTGGCTGGCTAGCCCCAAGGAGGATGATTCATATTCACAGTGAAACGATGTGGTTGCCTGTCCCAATAAAGTCTTAGAAACCTTAAGGAGTAGTTCTACTTTGTTTTATAGGGCCTCTATGAGTCAAAATTGACTCAGAAACTGTGGGAGGTAATCTAGAAAAGTTCCCCCATATTTTTTTAGTGACAATGGTAGTTTTGGAGAGTCAAGATCCATAATTTTTAGAATGTCCCGCAATTTTAATTTTTTAATAAAAATTATTTTTTCATTATCAGTTTCATGTTAAACATTTTTTGCTAAGAATATTTATAGGTAACAGTTCTTCCCAGTACATCGCATCAGCAGGTACTTGTCATCAACCAGGCCTAGAGTCTGTGATGTAAAGTTTTGTTGTCTGACCATAGTGATGTTCTCTGTATTTTTCATTATTATTATACAGGAATCTTGTCATTTTAATTGTAAATAATCAAGAAGTAATGTTTGGAGGTTGTGTAAATATTGTTTTCCCCAATAATTTTTCATTCAGTTTTTTTAGCATCCATTGATGAGTCTCATACATATAAGTTATTACATTAGTTATTGCAAGCTAGAAAGATTGTAACCCTGTCATTAGATGAAGATCTCCTGTTTTCTATGAGAGAGGGTGTGAACATGCAAAAGGAGTCAGGCAATGCCAGTCAAGAGAGGGCATATGGACTTTCAGCTACTCCTTATATAGACTTCAGGCAGTCATTTTTGTTCAGCCTTAAGCTTCACTCCTTCATGCTAGGTGGTACCCCCTCCAGAGCATAGCCAGACTTCTGTGGGAACAACCACTGACTTATAACTTGTCTTCCCACCCCTACTGTCTGTTATTTCTTTTCTCAGTTAAAAAAAAAAGCTGACATCTTTCATCTTGTAGGACTTAGTTTTCCATTCTCTTTTGCTTTGTGTTATTTATTTATTTGTCATGGGTAAAGTGGAGGGTCAGAGAAAAAGGGGAAGACCCCCAATGAGATGGATTGGCCATGTGGCAGCATTGATGGACTCAAACGTGGCAACAGTAATGAGGTTGGCCCAGGATTGGGCAGTGTTTCATTCTGCTGTGCATAAAGTTGCTATTAGTCAATACCAACTCGATGACACCTAACAACAACAACATCATTTTAGTAGACTTTCCTTAGGAGTAGAGTATGCAGTTTAAAGTTGCTGTTTTGTATATTTTGATACTTTTATTCTTAATCTAAAACTTCACAGATAAATTCCTGAGTGATCATATTAGAATTTCGTTTTACTTATGATAATTATATGGACTGTTACTACTTTTGTGTAAGGAGAGAAAAAAACTTCTTCAGTTTGTATATATATGCATTTTTTTCTTCAAGGAAATCTGTCATTTATTTTCTTATATAAATGGTATGTTTTATTTATTAATAAAAGCTAGGGTAAATACGTGGAGTGAGAATATCTGTTTTCCTCTATTTACAGTTTACTAGACATTCTTCTCTTTCTTGGAAGACAAATAAGAAAAATCAGCACTCCTTCTAGTAGTAGTATTTGGGCTTTTTACATATTCTTCAGGTTGTTTTGCTGATAGTTTGTGTTCTTGTTGCTGTTGAGTGTTATCCCGTTGATTCCAATTGATAGTGACCCTGTATAGGGTTTCTGAGAAGTAGAGATGCTCACAATCTTTCCCTAGATTTGGAGATCACTTTGAAATGCTTGAGTGCTCTTTTCCTACCCATTATCTGGTGTGGAGCTGTAGGATCAGCACTGGACTGTGAACCAAAAGATCAGCAGTTCAAGCCCACCAGCTGCTCCTTGGAAACCCTATGCAGGGTCACTATGAGTCAGAACTGATTTGACGTCAATTAACAACAATGGATTGTTAAGTGCCTTTTAGTGAGTTTCAACACAAAGCAGCCCTGTGAAGAGTTTCCTAGGAGGAGTTGGTGATTTTGAACCACTGACCTTGGAGTCAGCAGTCCTGCAACAGCACTCCAGGACTCCCCATTATCCATTGTTGTTGTTGTGAAGTGCTGTCAAGTCAGTTCCAACCCATAGCAACACAATATAGGGTTTCCGAGGAGCAGCTGGTGAGCTTAGCTTGAACTGCTAACCTTGTAGTTCAAATGGATTTGCAATCTGACGCATTAACCCACAGTGCCACAACATTATCCATTGTTATTGTTAAGTGCTGTCAAGTTGATTCCAACCCATAGTGACCTTGTGTAGAGTTTCTGAGGAGCAGCTAGTAAGCTTGAACCACCAACCTTGCAGTTCAAACGGCTTTGCAGTCTGGCGCATTAACCCACAGTGCCACATCAAGACTCCATTATCCATTTGTGGTAAAAAATATATGGATCTGGTCTCCAGCAGACCTGAAGTCTCAGAAATATCTCATTATTCAGTAATATGCTGATTGGCTCTTGAGTAAAAAATACAATAAAATGTAGAAGGCACTTGGAATGACAGATTTTACAGTTTTTAAAAATTTAATATAATGCACTAGACTGCAAGGTCACTTTGAGCCACAAGGTCAGCAGTTCAAGTTCACCAGCTGCTCCTCGGAAACCCTACACAGGGTCACTATGGGTCAGAACTGAGTCAAGAACACTAAACAACAAAAATAAATAATGTAAATAAGATAATATAACAATGTAATATATAATATAATACATAATATATTATGTCTATATTGACTATTTTTTGAGACAGTAGATAAGAAATTGATTCTTCTTTTGGTGCAATCATATGTTTTAGCAGATACTTCTGATGCTTGCTCCATTCCTCTTGGTTCAACACTGAATTTACCCTGTTACCCCAGGGAACGATTCCCCATATAAACAGATAACTTTCCATCTCAAATATTTCCTTCTTCTTTCTTTATAAAGTACTTCTCCAGGTTATGGGAATTTGTCTCAGTCCCTATGAAGGGTGACCTGGAAATAAGAATTTAATGCCTCTGAATACACCACTTAGCCAAGAAGGAAAAGAAACCTGTGAATAAATATCCTGGCATCTCAATTCCATGGTTTCTCAGAAAGTTTTCAGTAAGATTTAACCCCCATTGCCCACACTGGTAACCCACTAATCATTTTTTTTTTTTTTATTGGCTTTCTTAAATCTTTCATGTACTACTATCTCCCTCATGCTTCCTGGGATCACTGCTCAAAATAAACTACCTACACCAAAGTCCGTATCTCAGTGTCTACTCGTAGAAGAACTCAAACATACACAATTGCAAAGACGAAAGAGTTCCAGAGAAGGTACTATTATACACTGTTGGAAATTGACTCTTTTTTGAGACAGAAGATAAGAAGTTGATTCTCCTTTTGGTGCAACCATATTACTCCTCTTTTAACTGTCAACTAGCAGACTTATAGTGTAAATAGCAAGGTTAACATATTCAAAACATGTTTCTGGAGTCCCTGTGCATATCAATTTTTCTGCTAGTGACTAAAAATACAAGAGTATGCAAAATAAATATAGTTCATCTTCTTGATCATAGAGCATATAAGTATTGATAAGGATTATATATTTATCAAAAATATATAGGCCACACCAGGACTCCTATCAAAAATTGTAAAGTCAAACTAGGCCACTTAAATATAACCAGATAATATATAGCCAACGTTGTTCCACATTACATTTTTATAGATGACATTGTTATTGGTGATTCCGTGGGATAGAGTAGAACTGCCCCATAGGGTTTTCTTGGCTGTAATCTTTATGAAAGCAGACAACCAGGTCTTTTCCCCTCAGAGTCACTGGGAGAGCTCGAACCACCAACCTTTCAGCTAGAAGCGGAGCACTTACCTAATGTGTCACAGGATTCCTTAAGTACATATTCTATAAGATATATCATTCTACCTCTCTATTTCAAAAAGGATTATTGATTTCTAGAAAAAGGCAAACCCAAAATATATAGCTTGATTATGTCTAGATAACTGATAGCCTTATAAATCTGAATGTATTTGAAAGCTTATTATGTTATTTTTTTCTGTCAAATAAACATCTTAGTTAAACAATGTTGTTAAGGTGGGTTGGAACTGCCGACCTTTTGGTTAGCAGACCAATGCTTATCTTGCAGAGTTACACCAGGACTCCATTTAAACAATAGAATCTATGATTTCTGGTAGTCTCATGTGGGAAATATATATATATAAGATATTCATTTTCTTAAGTAAAACATGATTATATAACTTATGTTAGAAAAACTAGTCATTTATTGGAATGGTCTAATGATATAGATTATAGCTCTTTAAGCACAGTTTATTATTTTGCAATTGCTTCTTTTGGAAGTGTGAAGAAGGCTAAAAAGGTTAAATGGAACCGAAGTAGTATGCTGGGCCATTTAAAGAAGGCATGAGTTTAAATTCTGAACACTGAATAAAAATGTCCTCAAAGACCTTTGTTTGGAAGGAAATGACTTTAGCTGTTTAGCCTTGGAGGGAATACATAGCCACATGCATACTAATCTTGCGAACCTCATGCCCATGTTCACAGTCCCCTTATCTTTAATTCATTTCAAACTCTACAAATCTTCAAGGGAGAGAAATCCTCATAAAGCATTGCCACTAAAATGCAGAAGCTACATTTGTGCCAGTGGAAGCTGAGTTATTCTAGATTTGGATGGTTAGTAAATATCTAAAGATGAGGAGAGTGAAGTGGTATGAGTGTATGTGTCAATGGCAGGACAAGGAGGTTGTGGAAGGGGCGTCGGGTAGGTGGATGCAAGAGAAGGAAGAGATGGAAGAGTGTTGAAGCCCAGAAACTAAGAGTCTGTTGAGTCACCTGCACCAATTGCAGAGTCCTTCTGTTGTGCTGTAGGATAAGCAATGGATTGCTGATCATCAGGTCAGTGATTCAAATCATCAACCACTCCTCAGAAACCCTATACAGGTTCACTATGGATTGGAACTGAATCTGCAGCACTTAACAACAACAACACGCCAATTGCAGCCTACTGTAGAGACGATCTCCTATCTTCCTTTATCTATTCCCCAGTCAGAGTGCTAATTCCATCTGCTGTTGTTCCTCTTTTGGAATGGGGAGGAAAAGGGGCAAAAATGAGATTTAAAAATTGTCCTGATGGTTAACTATCTTTCGAACTAGGTATTTCCATTTGAGTTTCTTCTTGTTGAAGCTAATTTATGGTTTTATCAATATAGTTTAATACACTTTTAAAGCCATACTTCTAGAATGAGCTAGTCTTTTTCAGGAAAATTATTATATTATATTATATTATAAAACACACCTATAGTAAATGTTAATCATGGGGAGTGATGGATAGGTTCTGCCCTTTGCAGGCCCCAAACAGATCTCTGAATATCAAGAAGAATAGGTAGGGTGTTGTCAATTGGGACAATGAATTTTCAAATTTATACCTTTAGCTTATCCCACTTACCAAGAAAATTTGACTTTGGAAATAACCATAAATTAACTGCGATTGAAAGTGTGTGACATTTATAGCTTGCCATAATCTTCAAATGAAGAACATGTTTATTTGGTTTGAAGGTAGTTTACTCAGGATTCATTGCCCTGATCTTTCTCTCTCTCAGGTCATAAATGGGGCTCTTTGGAACTGATGCATTCCTGATTTACTCAGACCTGCTTTTGAACTGTGCCTGGCTCAGTGAAGCAGAACAGCTTAGAGAAGGAAAATTAAAACAGGTCATATGCATCTGTGTCCTCTTTGAGGCATGTCACAAAAACAACCATTCTGAGAACACCATAAACAGTTTTGCCCATCTGTCTAGTTTAATCTATTTAGGGATTAAACCTTCTGGCTTCTCAGAGTAAAAGGTTGTGCTAGAGGCTCACTCATGATAACATGTTTCCAGGATGTTGGTTACTTCGATATAAATGATGAATTTGGGCCACTGTGTTTACATAAATAATCATGGTTCTCTTGATTTATAGCAGGAAATTTGACTTTTTTGTTTTTCTCAATGCTTTGCTTAAATGGAAGCTGTTCACACAGAGATAAAATAATTTCTAGATATTCATAGTGCCCATTGGTGGCAACAAGTGATGTGCTACTTCTAAAATATTTTCAGTTTAAAAGCATTCATTATTTATAGTAATGGGCCCCTCAATGATAAAAGTACTGAAAGATGTACTTGATTTGGAACTCATGTATTACAGTGTAGTTCACATAGCCAACTATTCATTTGTGTGTACTTTAATTTCTTTTGTTGTTGTTGAGAATATACACAACAAAATATACACAATTCAACAGTTTCTACATAAGAGACATTGATTTACATTCAAGTTTTGCAGCTATTCTCGCCTTCATTTTGAATTGTTCCTCCTACATTAACATAAATGTTCATTTTTAATCTTTTAAATTATTGTCAATTTGATCCCAAATGAATAGTTGTTTTCTTTTTTTTCTTGAAACCTTTTACTGTGAGCTGAGTGAAAGTTTACAGAGAAGATCATCAGTTTTTCCTCTAACAAATCACAGACTTTGTTTCATCTCAATGATTAAAGTCCCCTCATATCACAATAGTTATCTTCCTCCCTTGATATGGTTTCTATTTCCATTCTGCTGTCTTTCACAACCCCTCTGAACTTTGTTCCCAGGTAAATGTTGCCCTTTTGATGTTGAATGATTGACCACTCTATAGTGAGCATATCTAACTAATGTTGTTACCCCTCCCCTTTCTGATCCCACTCATACAGCTACCTACCACTTGTTTGAAAATTGGGCCAGGAGGGTGAGTTCCCTTCTATACCTGAAGGGTGGCAAAGGGCCATAGTCCCAGATTGTTCTAGTCTCTTTCTGACCAGTAAGCCTATTGTTTTTTTAAATAAGGTATTCCACTCTGTCTTTCTAACGTGATCCCCTTTAGAGCAGTTGGTATTTCTTCTGGTCTTAGAGTCATGATGTTCACGTCTTCTATTAGTCCACTGGACTTATAACTCCAAGCATCTTCAGTTTTCATTACTCTTCTTTCTTCCACACATGGATTGTTCAATAGTCACGCCTTAGATAGCCTTACGTGAGCATTTAAGATCCCAGTCACTGCTTCTCAAAGCGCATAGTTCTTAAAAGAGCATAATGCTCAAGGCATGTTTTACTAGTTAAGCTAAACCATTGCTTGGTTTTAGGAAGACATTAGGGAATGTTTTTGTTACAGGTTTAAAGATTATCTCGGGGCAACAAATTGGGGGATTCATCCAACCTTACAGACTCCTGATTCTAGAGGTCAGGAGATATTAATACTTTGGTCTGAATTTCCTCTTTTTTGATTAGAATTGTTCTATAAAAATCTTTGAATTGATAATAGTAGTCACCATCAGCTCTATGCTGTCATGGAAAAGGAAGGGTTTGGTTGTTCAAAAGAGCTAATTAGCCACACATTCCATATCCTTCTTCTATTCCTGACTCTCTGTCCACCTCTGTTGCTCCAAGTGTATAAAGACCAACTAAAGTGCTTTGGCTGGTGACATGAAGCTTCTAAGGCCCTAGACACTGCACAATAAACTAGGATATAGAACAGAAGCACTAAAGGTATTATTAGGCCAATTAATTAAGATGTCCCATGAAACCATGACCCTAAACTTTCAAATGAAGGAAGACAATTCCAGAAAGCTTTTAGTTATAAATTTGATGTTGTTGATTATTTTACTAGTTAGTATGTCAGCAGTTCTGGTTAGAGGTGAGATATGTAATTGTTAGGTGTCGTCAAGTTGGTTCCAATTCATAGCTACCCTATGTACTGGAGACTCAAATATTAGCACCGTCTTGTCTTCACAATTATTATTATTATGTCTGAGCCCTTTGTTGCAACCACTGTGTCAATTCATCTCATTGAGAGTCTTCCTCCTTTTTGATGACCCTCCACTTTCCCAAGCATTATATCCTTCCCCAAAGACTAGTTCCTCTTGATGTTGTTGTTGTTGTTGTTAAGTGCCGTCAAGTCAATTCTGACAAATAGCGACCCTGTATAGGGTTTCTAAGGAGCAGCTGAGCTTGAACTACTGACCTTGCAGTTCAAATGGCTTTGTAGTCTGGCGCATTAACCCACAATAGCATACCTAAAGTCATGACTCAAGAGCTCACCATCCTTTCCCTTGCCTACCAATAGACACTTGGGGGTGGGGGGTGGGGGGAGAGAAAGGAATAGCCAGAATCATCACTACAGAAAACTTGTAAGTCTGTCTTCAGCCTATAACTGATTGGAATACCTTAATGGGGGCTACAATTACCCAGTGAAAGAGGCTTCCTGTGGAGCCTTTACATTGTACAAGACCATAGGTGGAATCCAGAACCCCATGCAGAACTGACTGAGGTAGGAAATTTCCACTGGAAAGGACAAGTAGACCAGCCTGGAGTGGCTAGAAGAACAGAAGATACATCATGAAAGAAAAACCAGCAGGAAAAATCTGAAACAATAATGGCAGTCTGATTGATTACTACAACAACAAGTAAGCTGTTCGCCCAAGTGCCATCAAGGCAAGTGGTCGGGACCCCTCAGAGCAAACCCCCTCCCAAGACTGAGACTCAAGGGGAATACACGAGCAGGCATGTGGTCTGGCTGGTGACCATGTTGGTCACCAATAAGGGAAGAGGGGGTAAAAATATCAACAAAGTTGTGAGCTAAGCCCGACCACATTCAATAGATTCCTGTGAACCCGGGCAGAGACCTGGATGGCCAGCAGTATGGCAAGACTCGGGGATTCCTTGGCTCAGAGGCAGTGACATGGTCACAGAGGACTAGAGTGGAGAGTGAAGCATCTAGCTGATATGAAGTGAGGGGAGATGCACAAGAACAACCATACTTGCAGATAGTACCCACTTGACCTGGCTTCAATGGTTGGTTGAACAGAACTTGACTAGAAGACGAAAGAAGGGGAGGCAGGGGGAAGAGTAACCTGCTACAATTTGATGAACTTTAACTATACTTATGGATGTAGTAACTCTAAAAAAGGAACAAATCTTTACAGTGAGGATCACTCCCACCCTCTTGGTACACAGGGTTGAGAGGGATGGGCAACATAGATATTGGCTACCCAAAATGAGGGGCCTATAAAGGCAAGAAGTGACTGG
>NW_006408557.1:2673429-2674415 GCF_000296735.1 Chrysochloris asiatica
TCTCTCTCTCTCTCAATCCAAATTTATATATATTAATGAAATCTAGCTTTCAGTACTTTCCAGTCAACTTGCAAAGGTCTTCTTTTTTTAAATGTCTCCTCAAAAGTGTGTGGAGTCCTGGTGTGGCACTGTAGGATAAGTACTGAACCGTAAGGTCATTTGAATTGTAAGGTTGACAGTTCAAACTCACCAGCTGCTCCTCAGAAACCTTATACAGGGTCTCTGTGAGTTGGAACTGACTCGGCAGCACTTAACAATAATAGCAGTCAAAATTGTATGGAGTGAGATTGATATATGTGGCAGTACCACCCGGAACTCAATCGACAAATGAAAGAGTCAAGAACAGAACAAAACTATAAGAACAAATTCAGAGGATCTAGGAGGTCAGTCTATGATCAAAACAATTACAATGTGAAAGAAGGTATACACATAGGAACAGAGATACAGGTGGTGAGACGGTCAGATAGATTACAGGATAAAATAGACTGTCTTAAATGAAGGAAAAAGCTAATGGAATATAAGGTAACCACAATGATGGGGTTGGAGTATGGGCAGGGTTAGGGGGAGGTGGAGGGAGGTGATGGTAGAGCAGAGGATGGGGGCAGACACATCATAGTGCAGGTGTTAGGGAGGGCAATAAAAGAAGGGAGAGGGGGTAGAATAACAAGGTAGATAGGGGAACACTGAGACAGGTTTCCATGGGCTAAATGTGACAGAGGTAAATATTGATGCATGCTCAACCTTGGAACAACAGGACTCTGTGATACAGGGATCTAGGTATACTTTGAAGAAGGGAAATGATACTAAGATACTTGACTGTCTTATGAACATTGGTTTCCCTTGCCTACTATTGTAAAATAGACACTTGAGTGGGATAGAACGGAATGTGGGGAAACATGATTACAGAAATCCTGTAAGCCCATCTTCATCCTATAAATGATTGGAATACTTAAAAGGGGTTTGACAACTTGCCCAGTAAAATAGGT
>NW_006408557.1:2681880-2690021 GCF_000296735.1 Chrysochloris asiatica
AAAAAAAAAAATCTCACCATCAAGGAGCATTCTTGTTATACTTCTTCAATAACAGATTTGTTTGTTCTTCTGGCAGTCCATAGTATATTTAATATTCTTCACCAACATCATAATTCAAATGTATAAATTCTTCTTCAGTATGATTTTGCATGTAGGAAAAAGATACATTTTAGATATATAAGTTTTAAAAAAGAAGAGCATTCTATATAGCCTAAAATGTTAAAAAGAAAAATCAAACACACAACCAAAAGAAATGCAACCTAAGTTTGATCTCACCCACAGACTTAGGAAGTTTGCCATTTATACTTGGTTCTTCTCCAAACAGAGTTATAAAACTTCCGTGGTTGCTTTGAGAGCCTAACAGCCAAGTTAAACATTCTGGCCAGAGTAGAAAACATATCCCAATTTGTGGTCAACCATGTTTACTGTAGAGAGTACCCTGAAGTGGTGTCAGATTTTGTTTTGCAAAGTTCATGATGGAATACAGAGAGCAGGAAGGGGGAATGCTGTTACACTATTCCCTAGGTATCTGGCCATATGATTGGATTTTGCCTTACTGAACTCCACCGCATTACTGTTGTCAGGAATCCCAGAATATTTTGCTCTGTATTCATCACTAGTCAATCCATGTAGAAGTCATAATCTTCCCCATCACACCAGTAATCATTTATAAAACACTTTTAATCAGAATGGGCTTATACAGTAATCATTTAATGCCTGTTGATTCAAATGTCTAATGCACTCTTCATGCACTTCTATGTGTTGAGCATTGTTGTTGTTGGGTGTCATTGAGTCAGCTTTAACTTATTGCAGCCCTATGCACAACAGAATGAAATACTCTCTTGTCCTGAACCATCCTCACAATTGTTATGTTTGAGCCCATATTTGTAGTCACTGTGCGGTCTTCCTCTTTTTCACTGACCCTCCACTTAACCAAGCATGATGTTCTTTTCCAGGACCTGATCCTGTCTGATTACATGTCCAAAGCCCAAAATAACATGAGACAGAGTCTCACCATCTTTGCTTCTAAGGAGCATTCTGACTGTACTTAATGCAAGATAGATTTAATTTTTATTCTGACAGTCCATGGTACTTTCAATATTCATTGCCAACACCATAATTCAAATACATCAATTTTTCTCAGGTATTGCTTATTCATTGTTCAGCTTTCACATGCATATTAGGTGATTGAAAATGTCTTGGTGGCTTGGATCAGATGCACCTTAGCTCCCAAACTGCCATCTTTGCTCTTTAACACTTTAATTAGGTCTGTTGCAGCAGATTTACTCATTTGATATTCTTGACTGCAGCTTCAATGAGCATTGATTGTGGATCCAAAAAACAAAAAATGAAAACCTTGATAACTTCAATCTCTTCTCAATTTATCATGATGCTGTTTATTGGTCCAGTTGTGAGGATTTTTGTTTTCTTTACATTGAGTTGTAATCCGCATTGAAGGCTATATTGTTTTATCTTTATCATTAAGTGTTTCAAGGCACCTTCACTTTCAGCAAACAGAGCCGTGTCAACATCCTCATATGGCAGGTTATTAATGAGTTTCCCTCCAATCCTGATGCTGCATACAGTTCAGCTCCTAGGATTATTTGTTCAGACCTGGTGTGGCACTGTGGGTTAATGTGCTGGACTGCAAAGTCGTTTGAATGGCAAGATCCGCAGTTGAAGCTTACCAGCGCTCCTCGGAAACTCTATACAAGGGCGCTATGGGTCAGAACTGACACCATGGCACTTAACAACAACAACATACAGACTGAATAAGCATAATGAAAGAATGCAACTCTGATGCACACCATTCCTGATTTTAAACCACATAGTGCCCCCTTGTTCTATTGGACGGCCTCCTGGTCTATCTATGTACAGGCTCCATATTGGTGGTGGTGGTGGTTATGTGCCATGGAGTCGGTTCCGACTCATAGCGACCCTGTACAGGGTTTCCGAGGCTGTAAGTCTTTATGGGAGCAGAAAGCCTCATCTTTCTCCCGCGGAACAGCTGGTAGTTTCGAACTGCTGACCTTGCAGTTCACAGCCCGATTCGTAACCACTACGCTACCAGAGCTCCTTATTAGCACAGTTAAATATTCTGGAATTCCCATTCTTCCCAATGTTATCCATAGTTTCTTATGATCCACACAGTCAGATACCTTTGCATAATCAATACAACAAAGGAAACATCTTTCTGGTGTTCTCTGCTCTCAGCTAAAATCTTTTCAATCAGTTCTCAGATTACTAGATCTGAAAGGCCACAGATTGTCTCTTACTTAAATTATTTGTAAAAAAAAAATTAACAAAAATAGAGAAAAATTTAAAACTCAGAAAGGATGTGGCGTAAAAGATGCTGTAGTCAATGTAGTCAAGGAACACCTGAGGTTATACATCCTGACTTGGAGGCAGTGAGTGTGCCATGGGAAAGCCAATTTAGTAACCTTTCAAAGTCCATTTCTATCACTTCCAAATCCTTTGTCTGAACCTCTGAGTCATTCAAAATGTTGGTATATTGGCCTTAATCTCATTATGCATTTGATTGGAATAGTATGAATTATATGCAATTAGCTCTGCCACTTTGCAACAACATATGCAAAGTGAACCAGAAAGATAAGAGGGCATTCTGTCCCCAGATTCTATAGATTTGCTAAACTTTTGGAATTATGCTGGCAATTTGTAGTAAGATTGTCATTATGCCTATTTAATAGCTAAGTTTTACATTTTGAATGGAGTCCAAGTGAGTGGAGGGTTGACTTGCTTTGGCTTTTTTTTTTTGAATTGTCTATGTGCTTTTTAAGATGGGACTAAATTAAATACCGTTCTGTCCATGATATCTCACATCAATAACTTTTGGGCCTCATCTGTCTTTGGCAGGGTATTGTTCCTGATTTTTCAAGAAAAATAAAACCTTTTTTTTAAAAAGTTAAATAAACAAATATTTTTTTAAAAAATGTAACAGAGATAGCAAAAAGATTTGGGCTGAATTCTTAGTGCCTTTGACTTCTTCTGTTTTCTGGTAAGTTATTTATCAGTAATTATCATTAGACCAGCTCAACTGTGGTGAAAAACTGCTGCTGTTTCTTCGGTAACCATGTGAACATTGGGGATGCCTAGGGAATTAAAGTAAGAACAGAGAGCGCTGCAGTTTTGTCTGAGAGATTGCAGCATCCCTGCTTGACACCCCAGGTTTAACAAGAGGCTCTTTAGCGGCTCTCAAAAATTATGCATGTGTTTTCCTGGCAAAGAGGTCTTTGGCATGTCAAGATTATGCTGAATCAGCATAGAGTCAGGCCTGGCTTATTCCTGGAAGGGAGCAGCCTCTCTTTTATCATTATCATGACATTATTGAATATGTAAAATATATTTTAAATATAAACAATTTGTTGTTGTAAAATTTTACATTTTCATTTATACATTTCAATAATTATTTCCATTCTTCCTGCCACTGAAGGCCTGGCCTCACCCACTAATCACCATTCTCAATGTTTGGTTTATTTCTCACCCTGCCTGTCCTGAAGTAAATTCACAAGGCTTTGTCAGCTGTATTTGTCTCTGATAGAATCCTGACCTCTCTATGATGTGGGCATTCATATAAGTATATGGCCTGAAAAATAAAACCCTTGTGTGAATATAGAGTTAATTTGTATGAAAAGTCTTATTTTCCACCAGATTTCTTGCCGGCAGCTATGATTATGAGCACTTAAACTTTCCAGATTTCAAAATAGCGCATTCTTTGATATTATAGATGCATGACAAAAAGGAAATTAGCATTGGAAGGTATTTTCTATATAAATATATGTGTGTTTTGTAGGCTTGTTAGTTTGTTGCTATACTTTTTACAAAGTATAAATTTTTCCAAATCACAAAGGTGATTTTTCTTCTCCCAAATGTTTTAAGCCACAACAAATATTCTGAGATCTTTATTCACTGGAGTGAGTATTTAAAGCAGGAGTTAATAAAGCACTGCTTTCCAGTTAGTGTTTCAGTCACACCCCTCAAAAAGAATTCCAGAGTAAGGCTAATGTCAAATAGGCATTTTATCTACATGTTCTCTGATGGAAATTATTTTCATGGCAGAAATCAAAATAAGATTTTTGAGTTATGTTGGAGAAAAAAAAATCCGTAGGTCAGCTGAATATATTGAAAGTGTTTTTAAAAGGAAATTGGAGCATTTGGATGGTGTTGGTGAGAAGCAGTGAAAGAGAGCAACAACATACCATTATGCACACTGTTTGGTAGAAATAGAGCAGAAAAGAGTGAAGGAAGATGTAGAACACTGGCACGTAGAATCAACAGCTTTTCTTTCTGATTCAGATGCAATAACTGGCAGGTAAGTGGAATCTGCCAAATGGATGCACAAATGCTTATTCCCAGGGAAGCGTGGATCATTGATGCCCTTAAGAATAAACACTTTGAACTGGGCAGTAATAAAGAGAATTAGAAAGACAGAATTATAATGCCTAGGTATCAAAGAATCCCTACTTCTAGACATTAGCAGATGCTTCTCTTTCTTTACACCTTACCCAGACTGTAGCACTAGTCTTGTAAAGTCAGACTGTGTATGTACCTATAATCTTGCAACCTGCCTGTATGACCTAGAAAGCCTTTCTAGAAACATCTATCTGTTTTCATTCTTATAATCATATTTCGTGTGACTTTGCAAGTGTTAGACATAATAAGAAAGAATGTGCAACAAATCATCTTAAAAGGAATACTATAAATTATTTTGGCAATAGAACTATTAAATAGTATATTTCACTTTAGGAGACAGCTGAGAAAAAAAATTGGGGTTCAAAGAAAAATGCAATTTCTTAGCAGGATAAATGAGTTAACAGAGTGTGGCATGAATTGATCAAAGAAATAAAATAATATATTTTATTGCACACTTCTGTTAGTGCTTTGCTGGCAATGCATGCCTTTAATACCTTTGTAAAAAGCAGTTTGAAAGAGAAGAATATAAGACATTGCTTATCTGACTAGCAGGGAAAACATAATGTCAATGAAAACAAGGGTGAGGAGGAAAAGATTTTCAAACAATTTTACATCCATATGAGTCTATTTAATCAAACCTGGAACAAAGGATAGCCTTTTCCTTTCCTTTTTCTTTTTGTGTTATTTCATGTTATTAAATAAGATTTGAGTGAGCTGAAGTAAATCAGCCAAAACCTAGCATGGATTAGATTCCCTAACTTCCTTATGCCCAGATTTTTTCCAGATGGTTTCTTATGTAGCCAGTTTAATATCAACAGTGTGTGACACGGTAGATGCATATTTCTCAGACCAGTTCAGCCCTTGAAAGATAATTACGCTGTCAGTTGCCATCACTGTTACTGTAAAAGCGAAGATAACTGGGGTAAGTACATTGAATCCCAGCCTCAAACCAGCATCACTTTCAGATAACACATTTAAGAACCTTCACACATTTTTTGCTGTATAGGTTGCTATACATGGTTAATGGTGATATTCTTTTGACAGCAAATGCCTGCAGGTCACATTTTTGTTATATATTAGGGACTATAATAAAAATTCTTACATAATGAAAAAGATGGCACGCTCATGCCTGTTTTAAAGGCCTGCATTCTCTGCCTTCACACTATCATTTGCCATTTGAAAATTGTGTTTTCATGTTAATAGTTACTTTTGATCTCTTTTATTATACCTCTAGTATTACTTACAGTATGTTTTAAAAAATGTTTTATTGTGAATTATGTGATAGTTTACATGAGAGAACATTAGCTTTACATTCATCCTATCGTATATCATTTCATTGCCATGGTTACAATCTCCTCCATGCAGCATCAAACAACCAAAGGGTATACCCTGCAAGCCTGCCACCCGGTCTTCAGCACACAGCCCCTCTCCCTCTCTGGGTCTAGAGTCCACAGCCGCTCCATCTCTCCATGTCATCGTCTCTGCCTCCATCTCTGGAGTCACTGTTTCTCTGGGTAGGGTCCCACATTCCACTCTTCTCCCTTGATGGTCCCAGGGACCTCCGCTCCTAGACTGCAAAGTTAATCACTCCCCTCCTTTTGCTACAAAAAGTCTGCCTTTACATTTTCAACCCTCACAGTCAGTCCTGATAATAATTATTCACTATTTTACCACAACAGACCTATCCCCATCAGTGCCGCCCAAACAGATTGAATACTACTCAGTGAAGATTCTACCTTCCTCCACGCCCTCTGGATCTAGGCTCCCTCTTGAAAGCTTGTAAGTCAGTCACTTCTTGCCTTTGTACACCCCGCCCCCCTTTATGGGTAGCCAATGTCCAAGTTGCCCATCCATTTCTATTCTGTGTATGGAGGGGATAGGAATGAGCCTCACTGTAAAGGTTTGTTCCTTCTTTTGAGCTACTGCATCCATAGGTGTAGGTCAAGTTCATCAATTTGTATCAGATTACTATTTTTTTCCTCTTCCTTCTTCTAGTTGAGCTTTGTTCATTCAGTCATTGAAGCCAGGTCAAGTGGGTATTATCTGCAAGTGTGGGTATACTTATGCATGTGCCCTTTCTTCTTATCAGCTGGACGCTTCACTCTCCATTCTAGTCCTCTGTGGCTATGTCACTGACTCTAGGCCCAAGAGTCCCCAGGACTTTCCACATTGCTGGCCAGCTGGATCTCCATCCGGGTCCACAGGAATCTATTGAACATTGTAGGGCTTAGCTCACAGCTTCATTACTGTTTTTCCCTCACTTCCCTATATCGGTGACCAACATGCTCACCAATCAGAGTGCATGTCTGCTCCTGTATTCCCATTGAGTCTTAGTCTTGGAAGAGAGTTTGCCCTGAGGGGACCTGACTACTTGCCTTGATGACTGCTGGGAAAGAAACTTTCTTGTTCTTGTACTAATCAGTAAGACTGCTGTTATTGTTTTGTATTTTTCCTGTCAGTCTTTCTTTCAAGAAGTATCTTCTGTTCTTCTAGCCACTCCAGGCTGGTCTGCTTCTCATTCCCACATCAGATGATTCTGGATGGGGCGCAGGATTCCACCTGTGGTCTTATGTAATGCAGAGGCTCCAGGGGAAGCCTCCTTAACTAGGCACGTTGTAGCCTCATTTTAGGGATTCCAATCAGTTATAGGCAGAAGATGGACTTACAAGCTTTCTATAGTGATATTTTTGGCTATTACTTTCTCTCCCCCACAAGTGTCTATTTTATAATTGCATGCCAGGAAAACCAAGATTCAAAAGACAGCCAAGCATCTTAACATTATTTTGCCCCATTTACCCATTCCAACCATGTCTCAATCCCTGTATCCCAGAGCCCTGTTGTTCCAAGGTTGTGCATACATCATTATTTACCTCTGTCCCACTTAAACCATGTAAACCTGCCTAATTGTTTTCCCATCCGCCTTGTTCTTCCATTCCCCTTCCCCTTATAGTGTATTGCCCCCTCCCTAGCATCCAAACTGTCCTGTGTCTATTCTCTACCCTGTGCTCCATCTTCCCCTCACTCCCCTCACCTAACCCCCCACATCCCAGTAACCAACAAATAATTACCCCCCGCTTGCTTTAGTATGGGTTCTTTTTCTTAGTCTTTTACAATAGTGGTCCTATACAGTATTTCTCCTTTTGAGACTGACTGATTTCACTCAGCATAAAGTCCTCAAGGTTTACTCATGTTATGAGATATCTTACAGCTTCCTTGTTGTTCTTCAAGGTAGGATAATATTCCATTGTGTGTAGGTACCATGGTTTGGTTATCCATTCTTCCTTTGATGGGCACTTAGGCTGTCTCCATTTTTTGCTATTATAAATAGTGCTGCTATGAACATTGGTGTGCATATATCTACTTGTGTTATGGCTTGCATTTCTTATGGGTAAATACCAAGTAGAGGAATTGCTGGATCATAAGGTATTTCTATTTCCAGCCTTCTGGGGAAACGCCATATTGCTTTCAATAGAGGTTGGATCATTTTGCAATCCCACCAGTAATGCAGGAGCATCCCAGTCTCTCCACATCCTCATCAGCATTTATTGTCCTCTACTTTTTTGAGCTTTGCTGTTATTGTTGGTGTGAGATGATATCTCATTGTTGTTTTGATTTGCATCTCTCTTAATGGCTAGTGATCATGGACATTTCTTCAAATGTTTGTTGACTGCCCAGATCTGCTCCTTGGTAAAGTGTCTGTTCATGTCCTG
>NW_006408557.1:2694261-2697297 GCF_000296735.1 Chrysochloris asiatica
ATGCCACTGTTGGTTGTTATGCTGTACTTCAGGATTTAATTTAATTTTCAGCCTACTTTGTTTATAAACTCTCTTTCCTTCTCCCCATCCCTTGCTGTGGCCATTTCCATTAAAAAAAAAACACTTTAGGCTGACTCTTTGGCTGAGAGTATATGTGTGCATGTGTGTCCACTCACTCAGGCACCCCGTCTAGTCACCAGAATGGAGTTGTGCAAACAGTGGTGGGCCAATGAAACAGATACAAACAAATAAAAAATCTGAACAAAGCAAAACTGACAAAGTATATTGTCCACCTTTGCGCTGAGATTCCAATGGCATATTCTGTGGTGGGTCTGTTCCCCCTCTTAGTCTTGCTGTTTGATCTTGCCCAAGTTGTTGGCTCTGGGCCACTGAGCCTGGCAGATCCTAATATATGGGATTTCTTACTTCTGATATAAGTGCCACTAGCTATAAGCCTTCAAACTTTAAAACTAGTCCTACCTATGTGGTTCAGAGTTTGGGGGCTCTGTCCTGAACCCACTTTGCCTGGAATTGTGTGGTATTGCTGACAGTGAACTTCACTGCACCTCTACCCTATCAAGCCCCACCATCTTATAGTACATTTTGCAACTAGATTTAAAAGCATGTTAGCAGGCAATTGTAGATACCATGTCAACAAATGCGAAAAACAGAACAGGACTAGCAAAGAGAAACTGCAAGTAAAATTGTGATTTCAGGTGAAATGTAAATCTCATGAAGCTGATTTCCCATAACTTTATTTTAATACAATTGCATCTTACAGGAAAATTTCAAGAGTGGTAAAGAGAATCAAACTCACCAATTGTCACCTATTTTAACATCTTTACATAGATTTGTATATTAGTTATTGTTAAGTGCCATCAAGTCAGTACTAACTCATAGCTACCCATGTACAACAGAACAAAACACTGCCTGGTCTTTGGCCAACCTCACAATTTTTGCTATGCCTGAGCCCCTTGCTTCTGCCACTATGCCAATCCATCTTGTTTGGGGTCTTCCTCTTCATCTCTGACCCTCCACTTTACCAAACATGATATCCTTCTAGTGACTGATCCCGCCTGACAACAGGTCCAAAATATGAATGATGAAGACTGACTATCCTTGCTTCCAAGGAGTATGCTGTACTTCTTCCAAATCCGATCTATTTATTCACTGACAGTCAATGATACTTTTAATATTTTTCTCCAACATCATAACTCTAATGCATCAATTTTTCTACATCCCTCCTATTCACTGGCCAAAATTTCACATGCATATAAGGTTATTGAAAGTACCATGGCTTGGATCAGGTACCCCTTATTCCTCAAAATGACATTTCTGTTATTCAACACTTGGCCAGGTAGTTTTCCTCTAAATTTCTTGGCATAGATGAGCGAGTACCTACAGTGCTGCATCAGTTGGTTGAAAGATTTTAATTTGTATTCTATCTATTCCCAGTGCCTTGTTCTTTGCCAATGACTTCAATGTACCTTGGACTTCTTCCTTCAGGATCATTGACTGTAGATCATATGCTACCTCTTAAAATGGTTGAGCATTGACCATTTGTTTTTGGTACAGTGACTCTATATTCTTTCCATCTTCCATTGATGCTTTTTGTGTCATTCAATATTTAGACCATAGAATCCTTCAATACTGCAAGTTGAGGTTTGGCAGTTTTCTTCAGTTCTCTCAGCTTGAGAAATGCTGAGCATATTCTTCCCCTTAAGTTCTTTGCACATTTCATTATAATATTTAACTCTGTCTTCTTGTGATGACCTACTCAGCACTTGCACATCTTCACTTCTTTGATTTGCTTCAGCATCTCTACACTGGAGAGCAATCTAGTGCTGACGTGTCCCACTGCTATTCGTAAGATTTTCAATGACTAAATATTCAGAAGTAGTATGTCTCCCCTTCTTACTAGTCTGTCTTCGTGCAGAAACTCAGTTGAAACTTTTCCACTGTTGGTGACCCTGTGCAAACTTTTCCACTGTTGGTGACCCATGGCATAGTTTCCAGAATCCAAACAAAACACAAGCTACCACAGTATGACACATTAACAGACAAATGGTGGAAGATTAATGTATGTAAATATATAGGTATATGTTTTGATTGTGTAGATCATAACAAGCTATGGACAACATTGAAAGTATGAGTATTCTTGAAAAATTCATTTTGCTCATGAGGAATCAGGATATGGACCAAGAAGCAGTTGTTCAAACAGAACATGGGAACACTGAATGGCTTAAAATTAAGAAAGACGTGCAACAGGGTTATATTATTTCACCATACTTATTCAACCTGAATGATGAGCAAATAATCCAACAAATTGGGTTACATGAAGAAAAATATGGCATCAGGATTGGAGGAAGACTCATTTACAACCTGTGATACGCAGATGATACGACCTTGCTTGCTGAAAGTGAGGAGAACTTAAAATATTTACTGATGAAGATAAAAGAGCACAGCCTTTGGTATGGATTGCCTCCCAATATAAATAAAACAAAAATCCTCATCACTAGACCAACAAACAGCGTTCTTATCAACAGAGAAAAGATTGAAGTTGTCAAGCACTTCATTCTTCTTGGATCAACTATCAACACTCATGGAAGCAACAGTTAAGAAATCAAATGATGCATTGCATTAGGGAAATCTGCTGCACAACACTTTTTTCAAGTGTTAAAGAGCAAAGCTTGAGGACTAAGGTGTGCCTGATCCAAGTCATGATATTTTCAACAACTTCATATGCATGCACCCCTGACCTTGTTTTGACTACGCCTGCAGAAAGAGACGCTAGTAAAGCTCCATATCATCAGTCAAAACAAGGCCAGGGGCAGACTGTGGAACAGACCATCAATTACTCGTATGCAAATTCAAACTCAAGCTGAAGAAAATGAAAACAAGTCCACAAGAGCCAAAATAGGACCTTGAATATATCCCACCTGAATTTAGAGATCATCTGAAGAACAGATTTGATACTTTGAACACTAAAGACCAAAGACCAGAAACATTGTGGGATGACATCAAGAACATCATACA
>NW_006408557.1:2697644-2706317 GCF_000296735.1 Chrysochloris asiatica
AAAATGGAAGGAATACACAGAATCACTTTACCTTTTAAAAGGAAATCCTCACCACTGGACCAATAAACAACATTCTTACCAACAGAGAAAAGATTGAAGTTGTCAAGGACTTCATTCTTCTTGGATTAACTATCAACACTCACGGAAGCAGCAGTCAAGAAATCAAGCCATGTATTGCATTAGGCAAATCTGCTGCACAAGAGCTTTTTAAAGTGTTGAAGATCAAAGATGTCAGCTTGAGGACTAAGGTGCGCCTGACCCAAACCATGACATTTTCATTAACCTCATATGCATGCAAAAGCTGGATAGTGAGTCTGTATAAGGTTGCTAAGAAGCAACTCGTGAGCTTGAACACAGACCTTGTGGTATAGGTTGTACCTCAATGTAAAGAAAACAAAATTCCTCATCAACAGACCAGTAAACAACATCCAGATTAATGGAGAATAGATCGAAAGTGTCAAAGACTTCATTTTGCTCAAATCAACCATCAATACCCAGGAAAGCAGTAGTCAAGAAATCAAATGACACATTGCATTAAGCAAATCTGCTACACAAGACCTTTTTAAAGTGTTGAAGAACAAAGATGTCAGTTTGAGGACTAAGGTGTGGTTGACCCAAGCAATGGTATTTTCAGTAACCTCATATACATGTAAAAGTTGGACAGTGAATAAGGAAGACTATAAGAATTGATGCTTTTGAGTTATGGTGTTGGACAAGAATATTAAATGTACCATTGACTGCCAAAAGAACAAACAGATCTTTGTTGGAAGAAAAATAGTCAGAGTGCTCCTTGGAAGCCAGGATGCTCACCATTCATCTCTCATACTTTGGACATATTATCAGGAGGGTCCAATTTCTGGAGAAGAATATCATGTTTAGTAAATTGGAGGGTGGAAGAAAAAGAGGAAAACCACCAAGGAGATGAATTGGCACAATGGCACCTTTAACGGAATTAGGCATGACAATGATTGTGAGCCTGGTGTGGGAATCGGGCAGTGTTTTGTTCTGTTGTGCATAAGGTTGCTATGATTCGGTTCCTACTCAATGGCACCTAACAACAACAATGGAACAACTACCAGTAGTCTTCACGTGGTGCTACTTGATAAGCAGTGGACTGCTAACTATAAGGTTGGTGGTTGAAACCCACCTGCTACTCCTAGGAAATCCTATATATATATATACTGTGTTGCTATAAATCAGGATCATCTTGATGGCCCTTAACAATACAAATAATAATAATCACAAGAATCCAACTGACCAGGAGCTATTCCATGGTCCTCAAGCTCGCCAGCCACTCCTTGAAAACCCTATACAGGGTTGCTATGGGTTGGAACTGATCTGATGGCACTTAACAAGTTCTTTGGATTCCTTGTGTGGCGCTGTGTGTTAATGCGCCAGACTGCAAAGTCCTTTGAACTGTGAGGTCGGGGGTTCAAGCTCACCAGCTGCTCCATGGAAACCCTATTAAATGTTGCAATGGGACGCAACTGACTCGACCGCACTTAACAACAACAAGAAGTGTACTTTATCACCAGTTTCTACCGTAAATGTATCTGGTTTTCGGGTAACTCAACTTTATCCTACAGATCTTGGATAGAAAAGCATTTCAAATGCAAATCCAGCTGAAAATAAGTCTCTAGAGATATCTGAGAGTCTAACTAGGTAAACACACAATATCAATTCTTATTAGCTTAAATATGTAGATTGAATTATAACTCTGATGGTGATTATATGCTGTGGAGTTGGTTTTGATGTATAGCATAAGTTTCCGAGGCTATAAATCTTAAGGGAGCATAAAACCTCATCTTTCTCCAGTGGCACAATTGGTAGTTTTGAACTTCTGACTGTGACTTGTAACCACTGCACTACCAGACACCCTTGATATGGATAACTACGGCATATATAGATAACTATATCTGTAATTATAAGTAGAATTCAGCAAGCTTTATGGATAAAGGATAATTATTTCCTAATAGAGTTTTCTCATATAGATAATTAGAATACCTGATGTGATGAGGGAATGTATGCACTCACCTGAGATCAGTATTTTGGTATATTAAAATATACCAATCATTTTTAGACATTTTCAAACTACTAGATGTTTTGCTTATAGACTCTTGAGAAATGAAAAGTAGAATTCTCAGCTAAGTAGTCAATCAGTCATGTGTATTACTTGTTATCCTTTTAGTAGTGTCTTGAGGGGGAAAGCTATTATTCTGTGCCTCCAATCATATATGAAAATTAATTCAAAATAAATCAATGACCTAAATATAACAACTAAAACAATTAGAAAATATTATAGGGATAAAACTTCAAGACCTTGTTTTTGATAATGGTTTCTTATATAGACACCAAAAGTAAGAGCAACAGCAACAACAAAACCGATAAATTGAACTTCATGTGTGAAATTTTTGCACATTGAAAGACTGTGTCAACAAAATAAAGAGACAACTAACGGAATGGGAGAAAATATTTGCGAGCCATATATATGATAAGAGTTTAATATCCAGAATATATAAAGAACTACTATAACTCAACAACAAAAAGACAATTTCATTTAGAAAACTGTACAAGAGACTTGAGTAGACATTTTTCCAAATAAATAATATAAATTGTGGTGCTGTGAGCTAATGCGTCAGACTGTAAAGTCATTTGAACTGCAAGGTCTGTGGTTCAAGCTCACCAGTTGCTCTTTGGAAAACCTTTACAGGGTTGCTATGGGTCAGAATCGATTAGATGGCACTTAACAATAACAATAAGTATGTTAAAATATACTCAAAGTAGAAAGTTGTTGCTCTTAGGAGCCATCAAGTCAGTTCCAACTCACGAATATGGTATGCACAACAGAATGAAATGCTGCCAGTCTTTCAATTTCATCACAATTGTTACATTTGAGCTCACAGTGTCAATACATCTCATTGGGGGTCTTCCTCTTTTTCTGTGATAACTCCACTTTACCAGGCTTAATGGCCTTCTTCAGGGACTGGCCTCTCCTGATTACATGTCCAAAATATGAGACAAAGTCTCACCATCCTACCTTCTAAGGAACTTCTTGCTTTTTCCAAGAAGGATTTGTCCTTCTGGCAGGCCATTGTACGTTTTATATTCTTCCCAGTACCATAATTAAAATGTATTGATTCAACTGCCCTATTCATTTTACAACTTTTACATGCATATTGAAAATATCATGGCTTAGATCAGGTCGTCAAACTGGTTATCTTTGCTTTGTAATACTGTAAAGAGGTCCTTTACATTCAGCAGAGTTGCCGAATGCAACGCAATTGTTTGATTTCTTGACTACTGCTTCCATGAGTAGTCAAGATTGTGATTGTGGATGGAAGCAAAATGAAGTCTTTGACAACCTCAATATTTTATCCATTTAGTATGTTGTTATTTATTAGTAAAGTTGCAAATATTTTTGTTTCTCTACATTGAGGTGCAATCCATACTGAAGTCTTTAGTCTTTGATCTTTATCAGTAAGTATTTCAAGTTGCTTTACTTCTGGCAAGTAAGGTTTTATCATCTGTGTATCTCAGGTGTTTAATGAGTCTTTCTCCAGACCTGATGACACATTCTTCATCATATTATCCAGCTTCTTTGATTGTTCTCTCAGCATTCAGATTGAATAAATGTGGTGAGATGTTACAACCATAACACACACCTTTTGTGATTTTACAACGTTCATTATCTCTTTGTTCTGTTCTAGCCACTGCCTCTTGCTCAATGTACAGGTTCCTCATAAGCGCAATTCAGTGTTCTGGAGTGCCCATTCTTCACAATACTATCCATAGTTTGTTATGCTCCACATAGTCAAAAGTCTTTGCATAGTCTATTAAGCACAAGTAAACATTTTTCCAATAGTCTCTCCTTCAACCAAGATCCATTTATGTCATCAGTGTTATCGCTGGTACCACATCCTTTACTGAATCTAGCTTGAATTTCTGGCAGTTCCCTGTCAATGTACTGTTGCAACATTTTTTGAATTATCTCAAGCAAAATTTTATTTGCATCTGATACTAATGCTATTGTGTGATTTCCAAATTCCATTGTATAGTTTCTCTTTGGAATGGGCACAAATGTGGATCTCTCTCAATCAGTAGGCGAGGTTGCTGTCTTCCAAATTTCTTAGCATAGATGAGTGAGCACCTTCCATGCTGCATTCCATGCTGTGTGTTGAAAGATTTCGATTTGTATTATGACAATTCTTACAGCCTTGCTTTATACCAATGCCTTCAGTGCAGGTTAGACTTTTTTCTTCTGTACAATTGGTTTTTGATCATATGCTACCTCCTGAAGTGGTGGAACAGTGACAAATTCTTTTTGTAATAGTAACTCTGTATTCCTTTCATCTCCTTTTACTGTTTTCAGTGTCATTCAATATTGTGCCCACAGAATCCTTCAGTATTACAAATCAAGACTTGAATTTTTTCTTCAATTCTTTCAGCTTGAGCCATGCTGAGCATGTTTTTTCTCTTTTTGATTTCTAACTCCAAGATGTTGTACATTTCACTATAATACTTGACTTTGTCTTCTAAAGTTACCATTTAAAAGTTTCTGTTCAGTTCTTTTTACTACTTTATTTCTTCCATTCACTTTAGCTTCTTTACATTCAAGATTAAATTTCACAGTCTCTTCTGACACTAAAAAGGCTATTATCAGAAACTAACAAGTACTGGTTTTGGTGTTGTTAAGTGCCATCGAATCAGTTCTGACTCATAGCAACCCTGTATAGGGTTTCCAAGAAGCGAATGTTACCAACCTTGCAGTTTGAACCGACCTTTGCAGTTCAGTGCTTACCCTACAGTGCCACACCAGGACTCCTAACAAGTGTCTGAGAGGTTTTATAGAAATTGTAAACTTTATGCATATTTGATAGGGATATAAAATGATTTAGCTAAGATGAAAAGCATTTTGACACTTCTTCAAAAAATAAAACACGGAATTATCATACAATACAGGAATTCTATTCCTAGATATATATCTAAATTATTGAGAGCAGGGAATAAAACAAATGCATGTGTGTATTTCTGCATTCATTGTAGCATTATTCATAATAGCCAAACATGGACCTAGCACCCATTTTGGTCTTCTCTTTCTTTCCTGTCTATTTTATGACTCTGTTTTCTTCCTGTGTGATGTTCTTGATGTCATCCCATAACTCTTCTGGTCACTGGTAATTAGTGTCTAATGCATCAACTCTGTTATTTGAATATGCTAACTCCAGTTGAAAATATTTGCTTTCAGTTCACAGTTAAAGTAAATATTTGTATTATTTTATGAGATCCAAGTACAATTTAGCTAAGACTTCATTATTTTATGATTTATATAAAAATAATTTTCTCTTTCATTAATGAAGAAAAGAAGAAACAGATCTTAAAACTGAAAAGACAGAATAATTCACTCAGATGATGTGGAGATCTGAATGTTCATGTCAGGCAAGTTTACTCCAGAAAGCTGAGCTAAAGCTAAAGCCAAGCATGACCTCCATGCCATCTAGCATATGGTATGTAGAAAACAGTTTGCAACACCTGGGAAAAATGAAAAATGCAAATAACTGCCATGAACACATTCGTGGTTGTGTCTGATTATCAAAGTATATAAACCACTCCCTGGAAGTAAATCAGGGACCTTGTTTCTGTCCTTTAACTGTTTCAAGAATCTTGAGTACCTTTTAATGGTTTTCTTCTGTGGTACATTAAGGGCTACTCTCGCAACAACTTACAATCCTTAATGTGGCTGCCAAAGCTTCCTGGAAATTTTTAAGTAGGTTAGAATTATATTCTAGAGAGGTTTTTTTTTTTTTTTTTTTTTTTTAAAAGCTACAAACTCAAATGCTTTCATGAACTAGATGGTACCACATGGGGGTTACAGTAAAGTGAGCAGATTACACACATTTCAAGAAAAGCTGGAAATTCATATTTAATTTAAAATATCCTGAGTATGAGATATTATTAATTTTAACTCTACTAAACAATACTGTATAGCCGTGCTAAATATGACTTTAAAAATATGATGGCATAATGGAATGAAAAGATAACAGTCTTTCCCCCACAAACTTTTTGAAGATGCCTCATATGTCTGTGGCTCACCACTTCATGAAGTTTGAAACAATTCAAGAAGACATTAGTAAACCTGGACAACTCAATTGTGTATTGACTTTAGTGGGACATGGACTACAAATGCAGAGCTCTGGCTGTAAATTGCTTCAGAGAAAACACCCTTGCTCCCTGTAGATTTGCTATCTCCCACCTTCCCTACCACTGCCCCATCAAGAATTTACATTCTTCAAAAGTCTTTTAGAGAAATTTCAGAGAAATGCCATACCTCTCATCCTTTTTATTTCTTTCCTAGTAAATCTACAGAACTCAGTCAAATATTGTAGAAAAGGACAAGGGACCACTTTCAGGCTGTGTTCTCTTAACATGCCTTGCGTTTGTCAAGGAATTTCATAATTCTGATCAGAAAAATGAATTTCTTGTTAATGCTATCAAGTCATCCAAACATAAAATAAACAAAGCAAATCCGGTGTCATCAAATTGATTCTCATAGCAACCCTCTAGCACCCAGTAGAATTGCTCCTTAGGGTTTCCCACAGCAGTTCACAGAGGTTTTTTCAGGTGTAGATACCTACATCATTCTCTCATTGAGTGACTGGCAGGTTTGGACCACTAACCTTGCCATTAGCCATAGTCCAAAGGTTTGCATTTTGAAACAGATTTAACTAACCTGGCCAGAACTTTCCCTAATATGCATGCTTTGGCAAAAACATACGTCTAGGGTTCAATCTAGCTAGAAAAAAAATAAGTGCAACCCTCATGTGTATTTTTTAGTTATAAATGACTGGAAACTCAACTCACACCATATTAAGTAAAAAATTTAAATGACGAGCTCTAGCAACTGGTAAGTCTAAGAGTAGGACTTACACCAAGTAAAGTTGATTCACAACACAAACTATGCAATTAGCACCCATACTTTTTCTTTGAAATCTTCTGTAATTCTGGTAACGTAGTGGTTACGAATTGGGCTGCGAACCGCAAGGTCAGCAGCTCGAAACTACCAGTTGCTCCTCGGGAGAAAGATGAAGCTTTCTGCTCCCGTAAAGATTAGCAGGCTCAGAAACCCTGTGCAGGGTCACTATGAGTCAGAACCGACTCCACGGCACATAACAACAACAATTCTTCATTATGACTTTATTATAAACATTCATATTGGCCCTCAGCATTCCAGCTGACTCAAGATAGCTGCTACTGCTTCATAACTTCGCAGATTCAAGTTTAGCCAAAAAGTATGACAATTTTTTTTTTTTTAGAAACTCCTGTTATCATTATTAGTTGCCACTGAGTCACTTCCGACCCTGTGCACAACAGAACAGAACACTGCACGGTCTTGGGCCATCCTCACAATTGTTAGGTTTGAGCCCTTTGTTGCTGCCATCGCATCCATCTGTCTCATTAGGGTTCTCCCTGCAAACAGATGCCCTTCTCCAGTGACTGGTCCCTACTGACAACATGTCCCAAGTACGGGAGATGAAGTCTCAGGGTCCTCACTGCTGAGGAACGTTCTGTTTGTAGTTCTTCCAAGGCGGGCCTATTTGCTTTTCTGGCAGGCCATTCTACTTTCAATATTCTTCTCTGATATCATCATTCAATTACATTGATTCTGTTCAAGTCTTCCTTATTCCTTGTTGAACTTTCATATGCATATGAGGTAATTGGAAATACCATGGTTTGAGTCAGGTACACCTTAATTCTCAAAATGACTGATTTGCTCTTTAACACTTTAAAGAGATGTTTGCAGCAGATTCCTCTAATTCAGCACATCATTTGATTTTTGGTCTTTTGTGGTTCACTCTAATTGGACCAGTTTAACACTCATATGGCCGTCTCTGAATATATTACACTGATTTGTGATATAATTGATTTATATTCAAATGAAAAAGAAGATAATATTGCCAGAAAAAAAAAGGGGGAAGGCGGGGAAATGAATGGCAGAGGGTTAAAAATATTTAGTACCCAAGGTATGTCAAGAATAAATGTCTTTCACAAGCCAAGCAGCGGTATCACACTGCACATGCGTTGTTAGCAGTGCATCCTGGGTAAACCGAATTCCAGAAACTTGAAAAGCGCATGCGTGCATTGTCTCGTTTCTTTCGCCTTAGCGTGTTCTTCTAAGCAAGATGGGTCACCAGCAACTAACTGTATTGGAGCCACCTGCAAAAATTCGGCCAGGGTTCCTGCTCTTGCTGCGTCTGCTCAAACCGGCACGGTCTCATCCAGAAATACAGCCTCAACATGTGCCGCCAGTGCTTCCGTCAGTACGTGAAGGATATAGGTTTCACCAAGTTGAACTAAGTGATCATCTTTGAATGGATTATCCAAGACACGTCTACTCAGCAGAAACATGTCAACACTGTACATAAAATAAAAATTACAATTATGGCTGTTTTAATGTGAATGAAATTAATTGCTTATGAAAATTAAAAAATATAATCCACCCCGCCCAAAAAAAGAATAAATGTAATCACCTAGATATTTCAATCATTTAACTCGCCTGTATTTTCGTTTATGCCAATAATTATGATCCTTTCTTGCACTTGCTGACCTGACATACCATAGTTAAAAATCTCTGGTGGTTAAAATTCTGCTGAAGGACTCTTTTCTAAGGCATATATA
>NW_006408557.1:2706792-2722811 GCF_000296735.1 Chrysochloris asiatica
GGGAGTGATCCTTGCTGTAAATATTTGTTCCCTTTTTTGAACTACTACATCCATAAGTATAGGTAAAGTTCATCAAATTGTAGCAGGTTACTCTTTTTTTTTTTTCCTCTCTACTTTCATCTTCTAGTTGAGTTCTGATCATCCTGCCATCAAAGCTAGGTCAAGTGAGTACTATCTAAAAGTATGGGTTTTCTTGTGCATCTACCCTCACTTCATATCAGCTGGACGCTTCACTCTCCACTCTAGTCCTCTGTGGCCATGTCTCTGGGCCTTGGGTCCTGCCGTACTGCTGGCCATCCAGGTCTCCACTAGGGCTCATGGGGGTCTAATGAATGTGGTCAGGCTTAGCTCGCAACTTCAATGCTGTTTTTTTCCACACTTCCCTTATCGGTGACCAACGTGGTCACCAGTCAAACCACATGCCTGCTCATGTATTCCCTTTGAGTCTCAGTCTTGGAGCGGGTTTGCTCTGAGGGGTCCAGACCACTTGCCTTGATGGCTCCTGGGCAAACAGCTTAATTGTTCTTGTAGTAATCAATCAGACTGCCATTATTGTTTCGGATTTTTCCTGCCAGTCTTTCTTTCATGGAGTATCCTGTGTTCTTCTAGCCGCTCCAGGCTGGTCTACTAGTCCTTTCCAGTGGAAATTCCCTCCTCAGTCAGTTCTGGATGGGGTTCTGGAGTCCACCTATGGTCTTGTGCAATGTAAAGGCTCTACCAGAAGCCTCTTTCACTGGGCAACCTCTAGCCCCTTTAAGGTATTCTAATCAGTTATAATCTGAAGACGGACTTACAAGCTTTCTGTAGTAATGATTCTGGCTATTCGTTTCTCCCCACCTCAAGTGTCTATTTTACAATGGTAGACAAGGGAAACCAAGATTCAAAAGAAAGCCAAGCATCTTAACATGATTCCCCTCTTTTACCCCTTCAAACCTTGTCTCATTCCCTGTATCCCAGAGCCCTGTTGTTCCAAAGTTGTGCATGCATCGGCCTTGTTCTTCCATTCCCCTCCCCATTCTTGTGTATTGCCCCCATACCCCCCACTCCCAAGCTATCCTGTGTCTATTTCTTACCCTATGCTTACTCTTTCACAATAATGGTCCTATGCAGTATTTCTCCTTTTGCAACTGACTAATTTCACTCAGCATAATGTCCTCAAAGTTCATCCATGTTGTGTGGTGGCTTGCAGCTTCCTTGTTGTTCTTCAAGGTAGCATAATATTCCATTGTGTGTATGCACCAAAGTTTGTTTATCCATTCTTCAATTGATGGACACTTAGGCTGTCTCCATCTTTTTGCTATTGTAAATAGTGTTGCTATGAACATTGATGTGCATCTATCCACTCATGTTATGGCTCATATTTTTTGTGGGTAAATACCAAGTAGAGTAATTGCTGGATCATAAGGTATTTCTATTTCCAACCTTCTGAGGAAGCACCATATTGCTTTCCAGAGAGTCTGGACAATTTTGCAATCCCACCAGCAATGTAGGAGGGCCCCAGTCTCTCCACATCCTCACCAGCATTTATTGTCCTCTACTTTTTTTATCATTGCTCTTATTGCTAGTGTGACATGATATCTCATTGACAACAAAAATGGCAAGTGATCGTTTCTTCATATGTTTGTTGTCTGCCCAGATCTCTTCCATGATGACGTGTCTGTTCATGTCCTGTGCCCATATTTTAATTGGGTTATTTGTCTTTTTCTTGTAGAGTTGTTGTAGTTTCCTATATATTTTAGAAATGAGTCCCTTGTCTGATGTGTCATTGCAAAAGATTTTTTCCCATTCTGTGGGTTCCCATTTTACTGTATTGCTGAAGTCTTTTGATGCCTATAGTTTTTAATTTTTAGTATGTCCCCAACATTTATTTTGTCAGCTTTTGTTTGTGTAATTTTCAAAATGTTTGGTAGTCTGTGTATTCCCTGTATTAGAGCCCTCACATTTGTCCCTATTTTTTCATTGATGACTTTCAAAATTTTGGGATTCACATTTAGGTCTTTAATCCATACTGAGTTGGTTTTTGTATAGTGTGTGAGGTAAAGGTCTTGTTTCAGTCTTCTGCAAATTGCTTTCCAGCTTTGCAAGCACCATCTGTTGAAGAGACTATTTCCTCCCCATGTAACATTCCTAGGCACTTTGTAAAAAAAATCAATTGGCTGTATGTGGATGGGTTGATTTCTGGATTCTCAATTCTGTTCCATTGATCAATGTATCTTTCATTGTACCAGTACCAGGCTGTTTTGACCACCGTAGCCTTGTAGTAGATTTTGAACCCAGGGAGTGAGAGGCTTACAACCTTGTTCTTTTTCTTAAGCAGTGCTTTGCTTATCCTGGATCTCCTTCCTTTCCATATAAAGTTTGTAATTGTCTTTTCCACCTCTTTGAAGAAAGATGCTGGAATCTGCATTGGAATTACATTATATGTGTATATTGCTTTGGATAGTATTGACATTTTCAAGATGCTGAGTCTTCCTATCTAGGAACATGGTATATACTTTCACTTTTGTAAGTCTCTTTTGGTTTCTTGTAGTAGTGCTTTGTAATTCTCTTTGTATAGGTCCTTTGTTTCTCTGGTTATGTTTATTCATAAATATTTCATCCTTTGTGAGACTATTATAAATGGTATTTCTTTCCTAATATCTTTTTCAGTGCTGTCATTGTTACTATAGAGGTATCCAACTGGTTTTTGTATGCTGATCTTATATCCTGCCTCTTGGCTGAATCTTCCAATGACCTCTAGTAGCTTTTTTTACTGAGTCTTTGGGGTTTTCTATGTAAATGATCATATTGTCTGCAAATAGAGTTTCATTTCCTCTTTGCCAATTTGGATGCCTTTAATTTCCTTATCTTGCTGTATAGCTCTGGCTAATATTTCCAAAACAATATTGAAAATGAGTGGTGACAAAAGGCATCCCTGCCTGGTTCCCGTTTGCAGAGGGAAAGCTTTCAGTTTCTCTCCATTGAAAGTGATGTAGGCTATTGCTTTTGATTATGTTGAGGAATTTCCTGTCAATTTCTACTTTGTTGAGTGTTTTTATCAGGAATGGATGTTGGATTTTGTCAAATGCCTTCTCTGCATCAATCAATATGATCCTGTGGTTCTTTTCCTTTTTCTTATTTATGTTGTGGATTACATTGATCATTTTTCTAATGTTGAACCATCCTTGCATCCCTTACATTGATCATTTTTCTAATGTTGAACCATCCTTGCATCCCTTTTATGAAACCCACTTGGTCCTGATGTATTCTTTTTTTGATGCACTGCTGGATTTTGTTGGCAAGGATTTTGTTGAGACTTTTTGCATCTACATTCATGAGGGATATTGGACTGTAGTTGTCTTTCTTAGTGATGTCCTTCCCTGCTTTTGGTATGAGGGTTATGCTTGCTTCAGAAAAAGAATTAGGACATTTTCTGTCCTATTCTATATTCTGGAATAATTTGAGTAGAACTGGTGACATCTTTTCCCTGAATGTTTGGTAGAACTCATCAATGAAGCCGTTTGGGCCTGGACTTCTTTTGGTTGGGAGTTTTTTGATGACCTGATCAATTTCTTCTTTTGTTGTGGGTCTGTTCAAGTGTTCTACTTCACTCTGTGTAAGTTTTGGTACGTCATGTTTTTCTAAAAATGCATCCATTTCTTCTAAGTTTTAGAATTTGTTGAAATATAACTTTTCATAGTATTCTGTTATCCTTTTGATTTCATTTGGTTCTGTTGTGACATCGCCTGTGTGGTTTCTAATGCAAGTTGTGTCTTCTCCCTCTTTTCTTTGGTTTGTTTTGCCAATGATTTGTCAGTTTTACTAATCTTTTAATGAACCAACTTCTTGTCCTGTTGATTCTTTCTATAGTTTTTCTGTTTTCCATCTCATTTATTTCTGTACTTATCTTTATTATTTCTTTTCTTTTGGTGGGTGTAGGTTCCCTCTGTTGGTCAGTTTCTAATTGTTGGAGATGCTGTGTTAATGTGTTAATTTTGGTTCTTTCTTCTTTTTGGATGTGTGCATTTATCACAATAAATTGTCCTCGCAGCACCACTTTTGCTGTGTCCAAAATATTTTTGGTATGTTTTGTTTCATTCTCGTTTGTTTCTAGGAACTTTGTGAATTCATGTTTAATTTTTTCTTTTACCCAGTCGCCTTTCAGCAGGGTGTTATTCAGTTTCCATGTATTCGCTTTATTTCCTTGATCTTTTTATTGTTGATTTCTAGTTTTATAGCATTGTGATTTGAAAAGACGCTCTGTAGTATTTTGATATTTGTAAATTTATGGAGGCTTGATTTGTGACCTAACACATCGTCAATTCTGGACAATGTTCCATGTTCACTGGAGAAGAAAGTATATCGTGCTGTTGTTGGGTAGAATGCTCTGTACACGTCTATGAGGTCAAGTTGTTTGATTGTGCTTTTTAGTTCCTCTGTAACTTTATCGAGTTTATTTCTGGTTGTTCTGTTGGTTTTTGAAAGTGCATATTAATCTCTCCCATTATAATTGTAGATTTATCTATTTCTTTCTTCAATTCTAGTAAGGTTTGCCTCATATAACTTGGTGCTCTTCCATTGGGAGTGTAGATATTTATTATGGTTATGTCATCTTGCTCAATTGAACCTTTGATCATGAACTAGTGTCCTTCTTTGTCTCTTATGCTGGCTTTTGTCATAAAGTTTACTTTACCAGAGTTTAGAATTGCCACTCATGCTTGTTTATTGTTGCAGTTAGCTTGGTATATTTTTTTCCATCTTTTAACTTTTAGTCTGTTTTTATCTTTGTGTGTAAGGTGTGTCTCTTGCAGGCAGCATATTGAAGGGTCTTGTTTTCTTATCAAATCTACCACTCTGTGTCTTCACTGGTACATTCAATCCATTGATATTCAATGTAATTATCGATAGGTATGGATTATTGCTGCCATTATATTAATTTTTGGTAGTGCTGTTAGTTCCTTTGTTCTGCACGCCTTCTTGTGCTGACTTTGTGTTTTTTGTGCTATTTCTTGTCAGTTTCGTTTTAGTTTTCTTGTTTGCTTGTTCTGCTTGGAAGTTCATTTTCATGGTAAGTTGTAAAGTATTAACTTTTTGGGAGATTACTTTATAGTCTATTAACTTTTCTCTCCACTTAAGAGAATCTGTTGTTTCCTGCAATCTACCTGACATCCTCACCACCTGGATCTCTGTTCCTATATTTATCCCTTCTTTTACATTGATATTATTTTGATCTTCAGTTGACCTGCCAACTCCTTTGAATTTGTTGTTTTAATTTTGTTCTTTTCTGAACCCTGCTATCTGTCGACTGAGTTCCAGGTGGTGTTGCCACACCTTTCAGTCTCTGGTTGTTGTCTGTTCTTGTTCGTTTTCAGTCCAAAGAACTTTCTTTAAGATGTTTTGAAGTGCTGGACCAGTTTTGATAAAATCTCTTAGATTCTGTTTATCCTGGAATGTTTTGATTGCAACATCATATTTGTTTGATGATTTTGTTGGATAGATGATTCTTGGTTGGAAGTTTTTTGTTTTTTTGTTTTTTTTCTTTTTTTTCTTTTATGGTTTTGTATGTGTCTCCCCATTGCCTTCTTGCCTGCATTGTTTGTTCTGAATAGTCAGTCCTTAATCTGATTTGCTTGCCTTTGTAAATGACACTTCTTCTCCCTGGCCACTTTTAGGATTCTCTCCTTGTCTTTGATTTTGGAGAGCTTGATTATTATATGTCTTGGTGACTTTCTTTAGGGGTCTATCCTTCCTGGAGTATGTTGGGCTTCTTGAATGTTTATCTTCTCATCTTTCAAGATGTTAGGGAAATTTTCTTCCAGAGCTCTTCAAGTATCTACTCTGTGGACTTCTCTGCTTCTTCCTGTTCCAGAACACCAATAATTTTTAAGTTGTTCCTCTTCATGTTATCCATCATGAGTCTTAGACTCTCTTCAGATTTTTTATCCTTTTTTCTGCTTGCTCTTCTGTCCTAGCAGTATTAAGAGATTTGTCTTCCTGCTCGCTAGTTCTGGCTTCCAACTCTTCTATTCTGCTCCTTTCCCCTTTCAGTGTATTATCCATTTCTGATATTTTATTATTAATAATCCGGACCTCTTTTTGCAGGTTTTGAATTGTTTCCAATGCTGTATCAATCTTGTTTGATTGCTCTTGTAGTATTTTCCTGACTTTTTCCTTGTTTTCCTCCACCCCTCCTTCGAGCATTTGAATTTGTTTCCATACCATTCTTCTGCATTCCTTCTCAGGCAAATCCAAAATCTGCTCTTCCTCTTCTGGGGGCCTTTGTCTGCCTCCAATGCATTTATTTCAGTTTCTCTTTTCTGTTTTTTGATATGTTTTGAGATCATTTGTTGTGTCTTTTGTTTGTCATTTCCAATAGTTATGTGGGTTTTTTAATGCTTAAATGGATGTTTGTTGTTGTGTTATTAAGCTTACAGGGTGTCTCTTGGTAGATATGATCAGGAGACAGGCTTCTCTTTTCTCATGTAATGCTTAGCAACTGTTATTGGCTCTTGTCTCAATGGTGGAATATTATTGGGTATACTTGTAGCTTGGGTATATGGCCATGATTGTTGTCTCTTCTTGGGTGATGTAGAGAAGAAAAAGCTCCCACCTCCAGGAAAAATGTGTGATCAGAAGGACTAAAAGCAGAAGCAGTATAAAAGCAGAGACAAAAACCACCACTTTGAAACAAAAATAAAACTGTCCAGTCGCCGTGCTACACAGGCAGTGTGTGCACCGTTGAAACCTCTGGCTGGGTGAGGGTGTCTGCTTGCTCAGGTCCCTCCTCTAGTCACCACTGTGGAGGTATGCAGATAGATATTGAAAAGTTAATGGGAGAAAGATTGCCCACTATTTTTGTCTCTGAAGATCACTTGGGTATCTGCGTGTGCACAGCATAATTCTCAAGATAGTTGCATCCTTTTATGTTGGGGTTTTACATATTGTTCTATGATTTGTCTGTCAGGCCTGAGTAAAGGGTCCTGCACAAGTTAATTTTAGGGCTGCAATCCCGAGCCTGACATCATAAGTAGCCCCCAAGCCCTTTCTCTCTGTACTGTGGGAAAACTGTGGGGTCAGCACTGGACTATTTTTTTGAGGGGGGGATGCACACCCACTCACTTGAAGGAGTCCGGGCTGGGCAAAGAAAGCACAACAGGGAAGAAGAGGAAAGAATGTACAGAATCCCTCACACCTCCTTTTGCAAATGTCCTTGCACTGCTTTTAGCACCGGTTCCCTGTGCTGGTCTGGCTGTAGCCCTGTCCTCTGAATTCCACCTGAGCAGGGTATCTGAAGAGGGAATCCTGTCTACGGTGATTCCAAACTCACAGTATTTTCCTTTATATCATGATTTTTCACTTGCGAGTGCAGGAAACTGATGTTCTGGACCTTATGGTAGATCCAGAGCTCTGGTGTTATTCCGTGAGCACAGCTTCTCTGGGTTTTCAATCCTTCCACCATGGAGCCTTTCCTACCTGGCTGTCTCTGCAGGTGCCCAAACCAGCTCACCCTCTAAGACAGATTTTGAGCTACACATATAAGCTTAGTTAGTCAAAACAGAAATGTTTTGTACTGAAACCACTCTTACTTTTAGAATGGAGCTGTGTGTATGTCTGGTGGATAGCTGGAAACAATTTGGATGTCCTTGAAATTAAATGTAATCACATGGTTATAGTAGCTTGGATTTATACATGTCAAGAAGGTTGAGACATAAATGATTATTATCCAAATGTCTTTCCCCAAACTGTGTTCCCTTGCTTTGATTTATTTTGCAAATATGTGTATATAAGCATATTCCTTTTGAAAAGTTTCATGATTTCCCTGTTTTATAGAAAGCCAATATTTACTTTGTTGGAAAATACAGTGCACTAATTGTCTAGCAACTATCCAGCTTTATCTTAGATTTAAACTTCACAATTAAATAGTTGAAGTTTGAAAAAAAGAACTTTTAATGATATTTAGATTCTGTAAGACCACATATTAGTGAAAAATTAATCACTGCTTACTGAGTATTTGTTATCTTTAGTAGACTATGGAAGACATTTATTTGGTAGGTTCCAAAATTATCATTTGAAATATGCAGGGCAACAGTGAGGATGGGAGATGGAAGTTAAATTATTAGAACTTGGAAACATATGCTAACTTGGTGTTTTCCAAAGCATGTACTTAAAACATTAACCTGCAAGGCTTATACAGTCAAATAATTTGAAGAAAATGCAGCATTCTATGTTTTCCTCTTAGAAATTGAAAATGGGCTTTTTGTATGTTAAGTTCAGTGAGAAGTCTTTTAGTAAAGAAACTGTTCAACTCTAGCATGTAGTTTTTGAAATTAATCTTGCCATAATATTCTTTTTGCAAAAACTGTTACTAACATCCTGTAGAATCATCAGAAACACTAAGAGAAACACACTAACACTTCACAATGTTGAAAAGAAAAGCACGCCTATAATGTGCCCTTACAAAAACCCTTTCCAAAAAGTTTAAGCTTTTCCCAACTTAATCAATAGGCAAGGGAGGACTGCACTATACATATTGATTAAAATTACATATTCACTCAAATTTCCTAGGTAAGAGAAAAGGGAAAGTTTCTTGGAAACTGTAGCATAAATACTTGCCAAATCCTTGCATAAATCAGCATTCAGTATTGTAAATCATAAATCTACTAGCCACCAAAAAGAATTTTTGCTTTTTTCCCAATTTTGAATTGAAGACCATTCTAAACACAATTCCTTTAATAGCAGCTTTATGCAAAGTAAAATAGTCTTTAAATTTAACATTTTCTAATGGGTATTTTTCACAATTAGTTCCTCACAAAACAAAACATGAGAGGAAAAACAAATTTCAGTGGCATTCATTGTAATCTCTCTCTGGTTTACTCACTGTTGTTATTCACTGCTGGTCAATTTAGCTAATGTCTTAGAAGAGCTAATGTGAAAATATTGCCTTATAAGTGTCCTCTTCCCAAGTTAAGTTTATTTGTTTTTTACATACTAAAGATAAAATACTTTTAACAGAACATTGAAGCCATTGTTTGTAATGTGATTTTATATGCTCTGAGTTCAAAAATTAGGGGGCTTGTGGCACAATAATTAAAGTGCTCAGCTGCTTGTTGTGTTGTTAGGTGCCTTTGAGTCAGTACCAACTCATAGCAACCCTATGCACAACAGTACAAAACACTGCGCAGTCCTAGGCCAACCTCACAATTGTTGCCATGCTTGAGCCCATTAATGCTGCCACTTTGCTAATCCATCTCGATAAGAGTCTTCCTCTTTTTCTCTGTCCCTCCACTTTATCAAACATGATATCCCTTTCCAATGACTGACCCCTCCTGACAATATGTCTGAAGTATGAGAGATGAAGTTTGACCATCCTGGACTCCAAGAATCACTCTAGTTGCACTTCTTCCAACACAGATCTCTTTGTTCTTTGGTACTTTCAGTATTCTTCTCCAACACCATAACTTAAAAACATCAATTTTTCTATGATCTTCCTTATACACTGTCCAACTTTCACATGCATATGAGGTTATTGAAAATACCATGGCTTGGGTCAGGTGCACCTTAGTCCTCAAGCTGATATCTTTGCTTTTCAACACTTTAAAGAGGTCTTGTGCAGCAGATTTGCCTAATGCAATACGTCATTTGGTTTATTGGCTGCTGCGTCAATGAGTGTTGATGGTTGATATAATAAATGAAGTCCTTGACAACTTCAATCTTTTCTCCATTGATATTGTTATTGTTTATTGGACCAGTGGTGAAGATTTTTGTTTTCTTTACATTGAGATGTAATCCATACTGAAGACTGTGGTCTTTGATCTTCATCCATAAGTATTTTAAGTCCTCTTCACTTTCAGCAAGCATAGTTGTATCATCTGCATATTGCACGTTGTTAATGAGTCTTTCTCCTGTCCTGATGTCATGTTTTCCTTCATATAACCTAGCTTCTAGGATTATTTGCTCAGCATACAGGTTGATTAATTATGATGAAAGAATACAACCTGCCACACATCTTTCCTAATTTTAAACCATTCAGAGTTCCCATGAATTATTTGAACAACTGCCTCTTGATCTATGTACAGGTTCCTCATGAGCACAACTAAGTGTTCTGGAATATCATACTATGCAATGTTGCCCAGAGCTTGTCATGATCCATGCAATCAAAGGCCTTTGTGTAATCAATAAAGCACAGGTAAGCATCTTACTGATATTCTCTGCTTTCAGCCAATATCCATCTGATGTCAGCAATGCTATCCCTCATTCCATGTCCTCTTCTGAATCTGGCTTGAACCTCTACAAGTTCTTTGTCAATGTAAGGTTGCAGTCATTTCTGTGTTACCTTTAGGAAAACTTTACTCGCATGGGATATCAAAGATATTGTCTGATGATTTCTGCATTCCATTGGGTTACCTCTCTTTGGAACGGGTAGTTATGGATCTCTTCAAATCACTTATCCAGATAGTTCTCTTTCAAATTTCTTGACATAGATGAGTTAGTGTGCCTCCTGTACTGCCTCACTTTCTTTGGATATTTCAATTTTTATTCCATGAATACGTGGTGTCTTGTTCTTTGCCAGTTACTTCAATGAACCTTGAACTTCTCTCTTCAATATCATAGGCTCTTGATCATATGCTACCTCTTGAAATGGTTGAATATCAATCATTTGCTTTTGGTACAGTTACTCTGTGTTTTCCTTCCATCTTCGTTTGATGCTTTCTGCATCATTAAATAATTTGCTCAGAGAATCCTCCAATAACGAAAATTGAGGCTTAACTTTTTTTTTTCAGTTTCCTCAGATTGAGAAATGCTGAGTGTGTTCTTCTGTTTTGGTTTTCTGATTCCAGATCTTTGCACATTTCATTGCAATATTTGACTTTATCTTCTCGAGCTCTCCTTTGAAATTTTCTGTTAAGCTCTTGTACCACCTCATTTCTTCCATTTGCCTTAGCATCTCTATGCTGGAGAACAAGTTTCAGAGTCTCTTCTGACATCCATTTTGATCTTTTCTTTCTTTCTTGTCTTCTTACTGACTTTTTTGCTTTCTTCCTATATGATGTTCTTGATGTCATCCCACAACTCTTCTTTCTTTGGTCTTTCGTGTCTAATGCATCAAATCTGTTCTTCAGATGATCTCTAAATTCAAGCAGGATATATTCATGGTCATAATGTGGCTCTCATGGACTTGTTTTCATTTTCATCAGCTTCAGTCTGAATTTGCCCATGATGATGTAAATGGAGTAAAGTCCTTGGGACCTTCATTTACTGATAGGGCACAACTCAAAATGAATAGAAACAGATGTAAACATCCATTAATAATCAGAACATGGGATGTACAAAGTATGAATCTAGGAAAATTAGAAAATGTCAAGAACTAAATGGAGCACATCTATATCTTAGGCATTAGCGAGCTGAAATGGACTAGTATTGGCCATTTTGAATCTGACAACTACATGGTTTACTACTATGCCAGGAATGACAAATTGAAGAGGAATGGTGTTGCATTCATTGTCAAAAAGAACATATCAAGACCTGTCATGAGGTACAATGCTGTCTGTTAGGATAATATCCATGTGACTACAGGGAGACCAGTTAATACCACTATTATTTCAAATTTATGAACCAGCTATTAAAGCCAGTGAGGATGAAATAGAAGAATTCTGCGAGCTTCTTTCATCTGAAATTGATCAAACATGCAGTCAAGATATATTGCTAATCACTGGCAATTAGAATCCAAAAGTTGGGAACAAAGAGTAAGAATCAGTAGTTGGAAAACATGGCCTTGGTATGAATTCTATCACATGATAGAATTATGCAAAACCAATTATTTATTCATTTCAAATACCATTTTTAAACAGCATAAGAGAAAATGGTACACATGGACCTCACCAGATGGAATACACAGAAATCAAATTGACTATATCTGTGGAAAGAGAAGGTGGAAAAGCTCCATATCATCAGCCAAATCAAGGCTCAGATGCTAGGAGGTTTGAATTAACCAGCTGCTGCAAGGGAAAAGGTTCCAATTTGCTTTTGTAAAGGTTACAACCTTGAAAACCTTATGGGGCAGTTCTATTCTGTCTTATAGTTTTGCTTTGGCTTTAAGTTAAAAATAAGTACCTTACTCATAAATGCATGATATCTCAGACTAATTTTTAATGTGAATCCAAGAAGTGATTTTGCTAAAGAAACTCATTGCCAACTGGATGAAATTTAGAGAATGCATGTTAAGCAAACTATCAAAGTGGCACACAAAATCTGAGACAAAATGTCTTTGTTGTTAGGTGTTGTGTCTGTTTTGACTCATAATGACATTATGTATGACAGAACAAAACATTGCCCAGTCCTGTGCCATCTTCACATTTACTGTTGTGCTAGATGCAGCCCATTTTTGCTTCCACTGTGCTAGTCCATCTCATTGATAATCCTCCATTTTACCAAATGTAATGTCTTCCAGAAATGGGTCCCTCCTGATAACAAATCCAAAGTCTGACACATGAAGCCTCTCCAGCCTCACTTCTAAGAAGCAGTCCAGCCATATTTTCTAAACAGATTTGTTCATTCTGAGAGTCCATGGTACTTTCAATATTCTTCAACACAATACCATAATTCAAATGTATTGATTCTTCTCCATTCATGTTTATTCACTCTCCAACGTTTATATGTATATAAAGAAATTGAAAATGCCGTGGCTTGGGTCAGGCACACCTTAGTTCTCAATGTGATATCTTTTCTCTTAAAACTTTAAAGAGGTCTTTTGCAACAAATCTGCCTAATGCAGTACATGCTTTGATTTCTTGACTGCTGCTTCCATGGGCTTTAATTATTGATCCAAGTAAATGAAATCTTGGATAACCTCTATCTTTTCTCTGCTTATCATAATGTAATCTATTGGTCCAGTTTGAGGATTTTTGTTTTCTTTACATTTAGGTACTATCTATACTGAAGGTTGTCATCATAAATCTTCATCAGTAAATACTTCAGATCCTCATTTCTTTCAGCAATTAAGATTGTATCATCTGTAGATTGTTCATGAGTTTTCCTTCAATCCTGATTCCAGGTGCCTCTTCATATAATCCAGCTTGATGGAATATTTGCCCAGAATATAGATTGAAGAAGTATGATGAAAGTACACAATTTTGACACTCAACTTTCCTGATTTTAAACCATTTAGCATCCTTTTGTTCTGTTCAAACAACTGCCTCTCTGTACAGGTTCCTTGTGGCCACAATTAAGTATTCTGGAATTCTCATTCTTCACAATTTTATCCATAGTTTATTATTATCCTCATAGTGGAATGTCTTTGCAGTGTCAATAAAAGACAAGTAAACATTGTTCTGGTTTCCCATGCATTCAGGCAAGATCTATCTGACATCCCCAATGTCGTTCCTCATTCCATGTTCTCTTTTGAATCTGGCTTGAATTTCTAGCAGCTACGTGTTGATTTATTACTGCAACCATTTTCAAATTATCTTTGGCAAAATTTTTCTTGCCTGTGAATTAATTTATTTGATGATTTCCACATTCCTTTGGGTCACCTTTCTATGGAATGGCCATATATATGGATCTTTTCCAATTTGTTGGCCAGGTAACTGTCTCTCTTAGCACAGAAGACTTCAGTTTGTGTTCCATCAATTTCTGGAGACTTGTTTTTCACTAATGCCTTGAATCCAACTTGGATTCCTTCCTTGCATATCATTGGTTCTTAATCATATGCTAATTCTTAAAATGGATTAACATAGGACAATACTTTTCTTTTTTTACGTTTTAATTGTGAATTATGTAATACTTTACATGGGAGATATGAGCTTACATTCATCCTATCATGTTTCATTTCATTGCCATGATTACAATCCCTTCCATGCATCATCAAATAACCAAAGGATATGCCCCACAAGCTTGTTCCCCAGTCATCAGCACACAGCCCCTCTCCCTCCCAGGGTCTAGTGTCCCCAGCCACTTCATCAATCTGCATCATAATCTCTGCTTCCATCTCTGGCATCACTGTTTCTCTGGGTAGAGTCCCGCACTCCACTCTTCTCCCTTGATGGTCCCAGGGACCTCCACTCCTGAAATACAAAGTCAACCACTCCCCTCCTTTTGTTACAAAATATCTACCTTTACGTATCCAATCCTCAAAGTCAGTCCTGATAGCAATTATTCACTGTTGTACCACAAGAGTCTTATCCCTTTCTCCTTTCATCAGCCCATCAAGACAGACTGGAAACCACTCAGTGGAGATTCTACATTCCCCCGCACCCTCTGGAACTAGGCTCTATCTTGAAAGCTTGTAAGCCAGTCACTTCTTGCCTTTGTAGCTCCCCACCCTCAAAATCATTTTGCGTAGCCAATGTCTAAGTTGCCCATCCCTGTCTACCGTGTGACGGAGGGATGGGAATGATCCTCACTGTAAAGATCTGTTCCCTCTTTTGAGCTACTACATCCATAGGTATAGGTCAAGTTCATCAAATTGTATCAGAGTACTCTTTTTTTCCTCTTCTTTCTTCTTCTAATTGAGTTCTAATCATCCAGCCATTGATGCTAGGTCAAGTGGGTACTATCTGCAAGTGTGGGTATTCTTGTGGACCTCCCCTCACTTCTTATCAGCTGGAAACTACAATCTTCACTCTAATCTTCTGTTGCCATGTCACTGTTTCTGGGCACTGGGCTCTGCAAGTCTTACCATGCTACTGGCAAACCAGATCTGAACCTAGGTTCACAGGAGTCTATTGAACATGCTTGGATGTAGCTCACAACTTCATTGCTGTTTTTACTCCACTTCCCCTTATCGGTGACCAACGTGGTAACCAGTCAGACTGACCACTTGTATTCCCCTCAAGTCTTAGTCTTTAATGGGGGTTTGCCCTGAGGGGACCTGACCACTTGCCTTGAGGGATCCTGGGGGAACAACTTGCTTGTTCTTGTAGTTGTCAGTGAGACTTCCGTTATTTCTTTTTAATATTCTTGCCAGTCTTTCTTCTATTCTTCTAGCTGCTCCAGGATGGTCTGCTTGTCCTTTCAAGATTTCCCACCTCAGAAAATTCTGGATGAGGTTCAAGATTCCACCTATGGTCTTATGTAATGCAAAGGCTCCACAGAAAGCCTCCTTCAGTCAGCAAATTGTAGCCCCATTCTAGGTATTCCATCAGTTTTATAGGCTGAAGACAGACTTACACGTTTTCTATGGTGTTATTTCTGGCTACTTCTATCAATGCCCCTCAAATGTCTATTTTACAACGGTATGCAAGGAAAACCAATATTCACAAGACAGTCAAGCATCCTAACTATTTCCCCTCTTTTACCCATTCAAACCATGCTTCTATCCCTGTATCCCAGAGCCCTCTTGTTCCAAGGCATACATCATTATTTACCTCTGTCTGACTTAGACCTTGAAAACCTGCCTAACTGTTCTCCCATCAGCCTTGTTCTTCCATTCCCCTCGCCTTTCTTGTGACTTGCCTCCCCACCCCCAGCACCCAAGATATCCTGTGTCTATTCCTTATTCTGTGCTCTACCTTCCCCTCCCTTCCCTCACACCATCACACACATCCCCATAACCAGCAAAGATTTTTTTCTTTCCCCCACTTTAGTGTGGGTTATTTTTCCTAGTCTTTTACAATAATGGTCCTATGCAGTATTTCTCCTTTTTTGACTAACTAATTTCACTCACCATAATGTCCTTAAGGTTCATCCATGTTATGTGGTGGTTTGCAGCTTCCTTGATTTGCATCTCTCTAATGGGTAGTGATTGTGAACATTTCTGTACATGTTTGTTAGCTTCCCAGGTCTCCTTGGTGAAGTGTCTATTCATCTGTGAGTTCCATTTTTACTGTTTTGGTGAAGTCTTGATGCACATATGCTTTTAATTTTTAATATGCCCCACTCATCTATTTTATCTGCTTTTGTTTGTGTAGTTTTCAAAATGTTTGGTAGTCTGTGTATTCCCTGAATTAGAGGCCTCACATTTGCCCCTATTTTTTCATCAATGGGCTTCATAATTCTGGGATTCACGTTTAGATCTTTAATCCATGCTGAGTTGGTTTTTGTAT
>NW_006408557.1:2724376-2727077 GCF_000296735.1 Chrysochloris asiatica
ATTCCAATCAGTTATAGACAGAAGACGGACTTACAAGCTTTCTATGGTGATATTTCTGGCTATTCCATTCTCTCCCCCTCAAATGTCTATTTTACAATGCTATGCAAGGGAAACCAACATTCATAAGACAGTCAAGCATAACATTATTTCCCCTCTTTTACCCATTGAAACCATGCCTATATCCCTGTATCCCATAGGCCTGTTTTTCCAAGATTGTGCATACATCATTATTTACCTCTGTCCCACTTAGCCCATGCAAACCTGCCTAATAGTTCTCCCATCTGCTTTGTTCTTCCATTCCCCTTTCCCTACTTGTATATTGCCCTCCTCCCTGGCACCCAAAACATCCTGTGTCTATTCCCTACCCTGTGCTCCACCTTCCCCTCCCTTCCTTCACCCCAAACCCCACATCCCAGTAGCCAGCAAATAATCCCCTCCCCCACCTTTAGTATGAGTTCTTTTTTTAGTCTTTTACAGTAGTGGTCCTATGAAATATTTCTCCTTTTGGGACTTACTAATTTCACTCAACATAATGTCCTCAATGTTCATCCATGTTATGTGGGTGGCTTGCAGCCTGCTTGTTATTCTTCAAGGTAGCATAATATTCCATTGTGTGTATGTACCAGAGTTTGTTTATCCATTTTTCAATTGATGGGCACTTTGGGTGTCTCCATCTTTTTGCTATTGTAAATAGTGCTGCTATGAACATTGGTGTGCATATATCTACTCGTGTTATGGCTCTTTTTTCTTGTGGGTAAATACCAAGTAGAGGAATTGCTGGATCATAAGGTATTTCTATTTCCAACGTTCTGAGGAAGCGTCATATTGTTTTCCGGAGAGGTTGGACCATTTTGTAGTCCCACCAAAAATGCAGCCTCACCACTGTTGCCTCAGTTGAGTCCATCGATGCTTCCACTTGGCAAATTCATATCATTGGGGGTCTTCCTCTTTTTCTCTGACCCTCCACCTTGCCAAACATGATATCCTTCTCCAGTTACTGGTCCCTCCTGACAATATGTCCAAAGTATGAGAGATGAAGTTTAGCCATCTTGGCATCCAAGGAACACTCTTGCTGCACCTCTTCCAAAATGGATTTATTGGTTCTTTTGGCAGCCTATGGCACTTTCAGTATGCTCCTCCAACAGCATAACATAAAAGCATCAATTCTTCTACAGGCCTCCATATTCACTGTCCAGCTTTTGCATGCATACGATATCTTTACTCTTCAACACTTTCAAAAGGTTTTGTGCAGCAGATTTGCCTAATGAAATATGTCGTTTCATTTCTTGACTGATCTTTCCGTGATTGTTGATAGTTGATCCAAGAAGAATGAGGTCCTTGACAACTTCAATCTTTACTCCATTGACAAGAATATTGTTTATTCGTCCAGAGGTAAGGATATTTGTTTTCTTTACATTGAGATGCAATCCATACCGAAGGTTGTGCTCTTTGATCTTCATCAGTAAATGTTTTAAGTCCTCTTCACTTTCAGCAAGCAAGGTTGTATCATCTGCATATCGCAGGTTGTTAATGAGTCTTCCTCCAATCCTGATGCCACGTTTTTCTTCATAGAACCCAGCTTCTCAAATTATTTGCTCAGCATACAGGTTAAATAAGTATGGTGAAAGAATACAACCTTGTCACACATCTTTTTAAATTTTAAACCATTTAGTGTTCCCATTTTCTGTTTGAACAACTGCCTCTTGGTCCAGGTATAGATTCCTCATGAGCACAATTAAGTGTTCCGGAATACTTATACTTTGCAATGTTGTACATAGCTTGTCATGATCCACACAATCAAAAGCCTTTGCGCAGTCAATAAAACACAGGTAAACATTTTTCTGCTATTCTCTGCTTTCAACCAAGATTCATCGGACATCAACAATGATACCCCTCGTTCCATGGCCTCTTCTGAATCCAGCCTGAACCTTTGGAAGTTCTCTGTCAATATAAAATTGTAGTCGTTTCTGTATTACTTTTAGCAAAATTTTACTCGCATGGGATATCAAAGAGATTGTCTGACGATAACCGTATTCCATTGTGTCACCTCTCTTTGGAATGGGCACAAATATGGATCTGTTCAAATCTGGCGGCCAGATGGTTGTCTTCCAAATTTTTTGGCATAGATAATTGAGTACCTCCTGTGCCGCCTCACTTTCTTGAAATATTTCAATTTTTATTCCATCAATGCCTGGTTCCTTGTTCTTTGCCAATTCCTTCATTGTACCTTGGACTTCCTCCTTCAATATCATTGGCTCTTGATCATATGCTACCTTTTGAAATGTTTGAACATTAACCATTCCCTTTTGGTACAATGACTCTGTATATTCCTTCCATCTTATCTTGATACTTCCTGCATCATTCAATAATTTGCCCAGGGAATCTTTCAATAATGAAAGTCAAGGCTTGAATTTTTTCTTCAGTTCTCCCAGCTTGAGAAATTTGAGCATGTTCTTCCTTTTTGGTTTTATGACTCCAGATCTTTGCACATTTTGTTGTAATATTTGGCTTTATCTTCTTGAGCTAATTAATGTTTTAAATTTTCTGTTCAGCTCTTGAACCTCCTCATTTCTTCCATCTGCTTTAGCATCTCTATGCACAAGATCAAGTTTCAGTGTCTCTTCTGACATCTATTTTGACTTTTTCCTTCTTTCTTGTATTCTCAATGACTTTTTGTTTTCTTCATGTATGATGCTCTTGA
>NW_006408557.1:2730218-2730801 GCF_000296735.1 Chrysochloris asiatica
CCATCTCTTTGAAGAATGTTGTTGGAATCTGGATTTGGATTGAATTATACATATAAATTGCTTTGGGTAGTATTGACATTTTTGCAATGTCAAGTCTTCCTATCCAAAAGCATGGTACATTCTTCCATTTTTGTAATTCTCTTTTCATTTCTTGTAATAGTGTTTCATAGTTGTCTTTGTATAAATCCTTGGTTTCTCTGGTTACATTTATTCCTAGATATTTCATCCTTTGGGTGGCTATTGAAAAAGGTACTGGTTTCCTAATGTCCTTTTCAGCACTGTCATTATTGGTATAGAGGAATCCAACTGATTTTTGTATAATAATCTTATACCCTACAACTTTACAGTAAGGTGTAGTAGCGTTTTTACTGAGTTTGGGAATTTCTATGTATAGGATCATATCACCTGCAAATAGAGAGAGTTATACTTCTTCTTTTCCAATTTGGATGCCTTTAATTTCCCTATTTTGCCATCTAGGTCTAGGTAAGCCTTCCAGCACAATATTGAATAGGAGTGGTGACAAAGGGCATCCTTGTCTGGTTCCTGTTCACAGAGGGAAGGCTTTCAGTTTCTCTCCATTGAG
>NW_006408557.1:2731141-2743923 GCF_000296735.1 Chrysochloris asiatica
TTGAGAATTTTTGCATCTATGTTCATGAGAAATATTGCTTTATAATTTTCTTTCTTAGTAACATCCTTCCCTGGTTTTGGTATGAGAGTTATGCTTACTTCATAAAATGTATTAGAAAGTTTTTCATCCTCGTCTATCTTCTGGAATAATTTGAGTAGAATTAGTGACAACTCTTCCCTGAATGTTTGGTAGAACTCACCAGTGAAGCCATCTGGGCCTGGACTTTTTTTGGTAGGGAGTTTTTTGATGATCTGATCAATTTCTTCTTTTGTTATCGGTCTGTTCAGGTTTTCTACTTCATTCTGTGTACGTTTAGGTAAGTCCTCTTTTTCTAAAAATGTTTCCATCTCTTCTAAGTTTTCAAATTTGTTGGAGTACAACTTTTCATAGTATTCTGTTATTATCCTTTTGATTTCCTTTGGTTCTGTTGTGCCATTGCCCATATGGTTTAATGCATGTTATTTGTGTCTTCTTGCTCTTTTCATTTGTTAGGTTTGCCAGTGGTTTGTCAATTTTGTTAATCCTTTCAAAGAACCAGCTTCTTATACTTTTGATTCTTTCTATAGTTTTTCTGTTTGTCATCTCATTTATTTCTGCTCTAATCGTTATTATTTCTTTTCTTTTGGTGACTAGGTTCCCTCTGTTGGTCTGTCTCTAATTGTTGGAGATGCTTTGTTAATGTGGTTATTATGTTTTTATCTTCTTTTTGAAAATGTGCATTTATTGCAATAAATTTTCCTCTCAGCACCGCTTTCGCCATGTCCCAAAGATTTTGGTATGTTGTGTTTTTGTTCTCATTTTTTCTAAGAACTTTGTGAATTCTTGTTTTATTTCTTCTACTAACCAGTCAATTTTCAGCAGGGTGTTATTCAGTTTCCATATATTTGACTTTATTTCCTTGGTCTTGGAGAATGTTCTATATGCACTGGAAAAGAATGTGTATTATGCTGTTGTTGGGTTGAATGCTCTGTACACATCTATGAAGTCCAATTTGCTTATTGTTTTGTTTAATTCCTCTGTGTCTTTGTCATCCTTCTTTCTGTTTGTTCTATCCATTTTTGAAATTGATGTATTAAAAGTGCCCACTATTATTGTAGATTCATATATTTCTTTCTTCAAATCTATTAGAGTTTGCTTTATATATTTGGAGCTCTTTCATTGAGAGCATAGTTATTTAGTATGGTTATGTCATCTTGTTCAATTGTCCCTTTAATCATGAGATAATATCCATCTTTAGCTATTATGCCAGTTTTTATACTTAAAATTTATTTTATCAGAGATTAATACTGCCACTCCTGTTCATTTTTTATTGCAATTAGTTTGGAATATTTTTTTGCATCCTTTGACTTCTAGTCTGTTTTTGTCTTTTTGTGTAAGTTGTGTCTCTTGCAGACAGCATATTGAAGGATCTTGTTTTCTTATCCATTCTGCCACCCTCTTTCTCTTAACTAGTGCATTTAATCCTTTCACATTCAGGGAGCTCTGGTAGCGTAGTGGTTACGAATTGGGCTGCGAACCACAAGGTCGGCAGTTCGAAACTACCAGCTGATCTGCGCGAGAAAGATGAGGCTTTCTGCTCCCGTAAAGAGTTACAGCCTTGGAAACCCTGTTCAGGGTCGCTATGGGTCAGAACCGACTTGACGGCACTTCAACAACAACAACAATGTAATTATCAATAGGGATGCCATTATGTTTTTTGTATGTGTGTGATGCTGCAGCTTTCTTTGTTCTGCATGTCTTCCTGTGCTGAGTTCATGTTTTTTGTGTTCTTTCTTGTCCATTTCCTTATAGTTTTAATGTTTCCATGTTCTTCTTGGATTTTTATTTTCCTGGTATGTTGTGAAGTGTTCATTTTCTTTGTTGTTGTTGTTGTGAAGTGCCACATTAGCCCATAGTGCCACATAGTCCATTTACTTTTCTCTCCATTTAATACAGTCAATTTTATCCTGTTGTCTACTTGACCTTCCTACCATCTGAATCTCTGTTCCTATGTGGTCACCTTCTTTTACATTGTAATTGTTTTAATCATAGACTGACCTTCCAGATCCTCTGAATTTTTTCTCATAGTTTTGTTCTGTTCTTGACTCTTCCATTTGTCAGTTGTGTTCCAGATGGTGCTGCCATGTATGTCAATCTCTGGTTGTTGTCTGTCCTTGTTGGTTCTCAGTCCACGGAACTCCCTTTAGGATGTTTTGTAGTACTTGGTTGGCTTTGGAAAAATCCCTTAGCCACTGTTTATCCTGAAGTGTTTTGATTACACCTTCATATTTGATTAGCAGCTTTGCTGGACAAAAGATTCTTGGTTGGAAGGAAGGTTTTTTTCTTTCAGGGTTTTATATATGTCTCCCCATTGTCTTCTTGCCTGCGTGGTTACTCTGTCCCTTCTTGGGTAATATATATATAGAAAGAGCACCATAAAGATAAATAGGGAACAACAACAACAACAACAACAACAAAACACAGCAATAGCAAAAGAAAAAAACAACCTGATTGGATACTATAGTCTATAATCACAGAAAAGAGAGAAGAAGGAGAGAGAAAATCTGTAGCCTAATATGAGTATGACTATATCTTCTTTTAGCTTCTTGCTTTCAACGCTGCTTGAGAAATTTAAAGATGTGACTGTTGGTTGTTATGATGTAACTCAGGATTTAATTTTCGGCCTGTTTCATTTTTAGTCTGTCTCTCTTGCTCTACAACCCCTATTCTGGCATTTGCCTAGTGATAAACAGTTCAGGGCTGGCTGTGGCTGTATTGTGCTGCCATTTGGTTTTATGTGGAATCTGCCTATTTTTTTGACTGATATTATTTAGCTTCTCTGCTGTTTCTTCCCACAGATATTGTCAGTTAGATTACAATCTGTTCCATCTGGCAATGTCTATGTGTATAATCACTATTTATATTGTTTTAAAAAATGCATTTGCAATGAATAATATTACAAAATTTTATCATATAATCTCCAGCATTGTTTCTATCACAATGGCTGTATTTTTTAATTTCCAATCTTTCTTATTTCCAACTTTTACATTCCAATAAACAGTAATTATCAATATACCTGGTTGCAAGTTTAATCAATTTTCAATTGAAGAAATTAATAGAGTTCTTCGGTGTCTTTAGCATTGATTTTTGTGATTGGTACATATATATGAATAATAGTCATATAAACTGATCTTATAGGGGTGTAAGCATTATCCTATAACATTGTGCTTCAAGATAGATCTTGAAATTCTCTTTATGACAATGAATGTGAATTTATCCATTCCTCTTGAATATGCCCTTCCCACCATAGTAAGCCATATGATTGCGTAATTCAAATGGTCAATACAAGTTCATTTCAGCTCACTTATATCTAGGATATTGATCTTTATGCGTTCCATTTTGCTTTTGATGACTTCCAATTTGTGTGGCGCTGTGGACTAATGTGTCAGATGGCAAAGTCATTTGAACTACATGGTCAGTGGTTCAAGCTCACCAGCTGCTCCTTGGAAACTCTATACAGGGTCACTGTGGGTTGGACCAACTCAATGACACTTAACAACAATACTTCATACATTCCATGTTTAGATTATCAATGGATGTTTTCAACTCTTAGTGTTTGGTTTTTTTTTTTTTTTTTTTTATATTTTGAGTTGTGCTTCATCAGCAAATGAAGGTCCTGAAAGCTTTGCTCCATGCACATCATTAAGGACCTTCATTTGCTGATGTAGCATGACTCAAAATTGGAAGAAACAGCTGCAAGCATCCTTTATTAATTGAAATGTAGAACATACTAAGTATGGGTATAGGAAAATTGAATCATCACACTGAAATGGAAATCAGAAAGATTGATGTACTGGGAATTAGTGAGCTGACATAGACCATTCTGATCCTCTCTGCCTGATTTCCTAGTAACCTCCTGTACCCCTTGTCTTTTCCAGTCCTGGGAAGATCCAGTCTATTCAATAGAATATCCTGCTCTAACTTGAACTATGCCTTTACTACATTTTATTGGCATGTCTTTGTGACAATCTCATCCTTCTACCTGATTCTCAGAATAACATTTAAAACATAGATCTCTGAAAAGTTTATATTACTCTTGTATTTCAACCAATCAAAAAATATATTTGTATTTCAACCAATCAGATTTTGTGTGTGTATGTTTTCATTATGAATCTTTATTCTTCCTAATGCTCATGGAAATAGTGAACCAGTCTACTAATTAGTTTTATATTTTTTCATAGAAAAACCTTGGAGTGGATTTCTGGAAGTTGACTAGTATGGGAAGTTCTTGCTTATGCAACTACAGTCCCCTTTGTAAGTCCTGGTTTGTCCAGACATACTTCATGCAGGGAATGGGAGTCCCTGAACCCATAAAGTATGAGGTCCCAGCCCTGTTTTTAGAATTCCCCATGTTCTCATTGGGTAGTAGCATTTTAAGATGTTTTTAGGTAGCCATGTAAGAATTCAGGAATGAGGTTTAAAAACATTTTGAGAGATGCAGTGAAACATGATTTTGAGTGTGTCACACTTTTGTATTTACATATATTAGACATTGTTTCAACATAAAGGATTAATAGATAGATAGATAACATATGTAGATGTTTTGACTGTACTACTATACCCAGTTATATTTGGAAATAATTGTCTCCACAAAGAAGCTTTATGAAGATTCATCAAATTAAAAACATTTACAAACATCAGGTATCATCCAACACCTTGGCATTTCATAATAATTTATTTATTCCCGAAATTTCCAAAGCAATCTATGTTGGATTGTAGTGAGAATACAAAGTGAGAGAAAAATCATATTGTAGTTCTTTTCATAAATTTATGAATTACTCTGGGTTAATCTACAATCTGGAATATATTACATTTTTTTTTTCCATTTTAAAAGTTAAGGTTATATTTAGTTGGCATTTTCATGTAAGTATTTTTCATGAATTTGAAGATTATTATCTCCCATTCACTATGTTAAGAATCTAGACAAGCTCTGATGGTGCTTTCCTCAGACTGAATAGAAGAAACTAAGAAGCTGTAAAGGGATAGAAATGATGTCTAGAGAATCTTCAGCTCTGGAAATCACTATGGAATCTCCCGGTCTAAATTGTTTTCCTATCACTTCATCTCCAGGGTAGCCCAAACCATATAGATCTTTGATTTTATTGTGTCAGTCCTAATAGTTTGTTTTTCTTTTAATAAAGCAAAGTGTTTATTCATTTTACTGAGGTATGGATTCCACCTATGAGGGATCATTCTCATGGTGCGTGAAAGCTGGCAATGAAATGAATTTCCTGACTGAAATATCCAACTACAGAGCATGTGCAAATGACTGCATTTGTTTTAGATTCTGTTGCTACTCACTCCATTTTCTTCTAATTTAGCAAGGTTCATGCATGAAATTAGACTCAGCTGTTACTTATTGCATAGCTGAACTCTAATGTTTAAGGTATGAATTCTTCCTCTCATATCTAGGGGTTTTCTTACAATCTATTCAGAGTCACTATGAGTCAGAATTAACTCAACAGCACTCAACAACAACATTCTTTCAATACTTAGGCACTTATAACATGTTCTTCAACTTCCTTAGAAAATAACCCTGTATTCCTCTAGAAAAGAGAAACAGCTGTTTTCACTCAGTGGAAGATCAATATTATACTGTATTGATGAACCAATGATCAACAACATTTTTATAGAGAACTTTTTCTTTTCTCTTTTAGGTTTGCTTTTAAAGCTCTTAAGTAAATATCTAGTTTGAGCTTCTTATTTTTAGTCTATCTTCTTTCAAAAGACAACTGGAACTGGCTTATAATACAATGCACATGGATAAAATATTATTAAAATAAAAGCAGGCAGTTAAAAGCCATGCATGGGGGAAGTAAAAATATACTAACAGAATAAGTGAGGTCTTAGAGTTAGCAGAAGATCTTAGTGCCTGTGGCAACCAAGGCAGAGAGGGGAAATGAGAGATTAGTTCATTCTCATTAGGTGGTTGGAAAAAAAATAAGAAAGCAAATATGTAATGGTTCACTAGGAGAGACAAGTTGTGGCCTACAACTGAATTATGAAAGATACTTGTTTATATTTTAGTGTTTTAAAAACATTTTATGGACACAGCTTACATTTGGAAAAGGAAACACAACAGATCACATATGCATATGGCAAATCAAGCATCTCTTTGGAACCTGCACCCAGAGCAAAAATGAGAGCATGTCTAGCATTTCAAAAGCTCCTATGACCCCTTTCAGTCATGACTCTTTCCACTATTGAGTGCATAGATTGGTATCCCCTTTTAAAATGCTTTACTTAAAGTTTTAATTGTATGTTTCAATTGTTGTTGTTAGGTGCCATCGAGTTGGAATTGACTCATAGCGACCCCATTCACAGCAGAACGAGACATTGTCCGATCATGGGCCAACCTCACTACTGCTGCCACACTTGAGTCCATCGATGCTGCCGCTTGGCCAGTCCATCTCGTTGGGGGCCTCTTTTTCTCTGACTCTCCATCTTACCAAGCATGATATCCTTCTCCAGCGATTCTTCCCTCTTGACAATATGTCCAAAGTATGAGAGACAAAATTTGGCCTCTAAGGCATCTTGGCCTCTAAGGAACACTCTGGCTGCACTTCTTCCAAAACAGATCTATCGGTTCTTTTGGCAGCCCAGGGCACTTTTAGTATTCTCCTACAACACCATAATTCAAAGGCATCAAATCTTCTACGATCTTCCTTATCCACTGTCCAGCTTTCGCATCCATATGAGGTTATTGAAAATACCATGGCTTGGGTCAGGCGCACCTTAGTCCTCAAGCTGACATATTTCAATAGTTTCCCCTATTTTTATATTTCAAGTAATATATTTTCATTCATGGTTCTACCCATCCATTAATTCACTTATTTATTCATTCAATAATCCTTGAAGACCTACTGTATAATTAACAGCTGTAAAGTTTGGGGTGTTTCTGAACTTAGTATATTATTTTTTTATATGTGTACAGTAAAATTCACCTTCTTTTTTGCATAGTGTAAGATGAGTTTAAATACATGCACAGATTAATGTAACCACCTTCTCAAATAGGAATCTGAACAATTCTATCACCCTAAAAGCTCCTTCCCATTGCCCCTTTGTAATCACACTCTTCCTCCATTCCTAAGACCTGGAAACTCCTGATGAAAACGTATGTTTTCAGTTTTAAAACCATCAAGAGAAGACTTTTCTCATTCTTCATTTCTCAGCTATAAAATTTCCATTTCATCATCCATCTTTGCATCTCCATCATTCTAAAACAATTTCACATTTTGATTACAAAAGATTATAGTTTGTACATAGTATGAAAGACATTTTTCGGGTCGTCTGAAAGGATTATGTTCTATCAGATTGAGTAACCTTGTTTTCTGAACAAGACATGTCTGATGTTCATTTTTGTTTTTTTTCTACCAAGGAACAACTGGTGGGTTTGAACTGCCAACCAGCTGATAGGTTTAGACTGCCAACCTTGTGGTTCACAGTCCAGTGCTTATCCTATGGCACCACAACAGGTGTCCCTTACCATCTTGGTGAACTCTGTGGATGTCTGCAGATGAGTTCTCTAAGTAATGCATTATTCTCAGTTTCATTGTTGTTGTTGTTAAGTGCTGTTAACTGTCAAGTCAGTTCTGATTCATAGTGACCCTGCATAGTGTTTCCCAGGAGTGGCTGGTGGGTTTAAACTGCCACCTTATGATTCCGGCCAATCTGTGGTCCAGAGTTTATCCTTCAATACCACACCAAGATTCCTTAGTTTCATTGTTGTTGTTTAGTGCCATCAAGTCTGTTCCAACTCATAGCAACCCTGTATAGGTTTCTGAAGAGTGACTGGTGTATGTGAACTGCCAACCTTGCAGTTGAAACCAATCTTGTGGTCCCACATTGGTGGTGGTGCTGGTGGTGGTTATGTGCCATGGAGTCAGTTCCAACTCATAGTGACCATAGGGTTTCTGAGGCTGTGAATCTTTACAGGAGCAGAAAGCCTCATCTTTCTCTTATAGAACAGCTGATAGTTTTGAACTGCTGCCCTTGAGGTTATCAGCCCAATTCATAACCACTACACTACCAGAGCGCCTTGTGGTCCCACATTGTTGTTGTTGTTAAGTGCTGTTGAGTCAATTCCGACCCATAGCGACCCTGTATAGGGTTTCCAAGGAGCAGCTGGTAAGCTTGAACCACTGACCTTACAGTTCAAATGACTTTTGCAGTCTGACACATTAGCCCACAGTGCCACAGGTTGCCTTTAATTAAAAGGTCCAATAAAAACTGCCTTCTGAGGGGATCTAATGGGACACTTAAATTCAAAACAGAGAGATGGAAGGTTACGGCAAAATATTTTTGGCTTCCAATGAGGTGCTCTAGATATATACATATATATATATTTTAAGGACACATGATAAGTATGGAGGCTTACTATAAAGAAGTTTTAAAAGATTGAAAATAGCAATTGAAAAAGGCCAGGAAAAATGTGCTCAGGGAAGGCATTTTTTTTCATCACAGCAATGCACCTGCTGATTTTTCCATGGAAGCAAAAGCTGTCCTAGGAGACTTTCATTGGGAACCCTTACCCTGTTTGCCCTACAGCCCTGATCTTGCCCCTTCAGACTTTCTTTTGTTCCCCAAACTTAAAGAACATTAAAAAAGAAGATAATTTGAGAAGGGTGAGAGAGACAGAAACACTGCCTTCAGAAGTGTATAGACATAGATGGAGGAGATGTCAACAAACAGTAGTCTCACATTTTGATATTTTTGTTGAATAAAGATTTCTGTGATTTTGTGGTAATACTTTTAACTTACTTTCATACAGAAAAATAAAAGAAGAAAATAATCTTTGCTATTAGAAGTCAGTTTGTTGATGTATATCCAAAAAAATTGGAATCAGGAATAAAAATAATCTATACATCAAGGTTCATTGCAATATATTTACAATAGCTAGAAAGTGGAAGCAACCTAAATGTCTGCAAATCTGTGTAGGGGCCATGTCTGACTTCTGGTAGCATCACAAGGAGGAAAGGGAATCAGGCTCAAAATCAACCCAAGGCTGATTCGTATGAAATGGAGATCAGCCATGTCACCATTTTACAGCCTTCCTTATCCTATTCTGACACCAGCCATTCCTGCTGCAGCACTCTGTGCCTCATAGCTGGGTTCAGTAATCCTTTCCAATGGCTACACAGGACACATAACAATACTCATGATTATGGGGTTTATTAGGAAAGGGAACAGCATCAAAAACAACTTAGGATGCAGCAGTTCTCCAGTCAGGTATACCTTACTCTTGGCTTGGACTTCTTAGCCATATGGTCCCTGGCCTCTACCCTGATCTGGCAAGTGTTACCAAGCTCCTTTAGTCAGTCTGTAAATGTCCAAAGGGCACATTCTGCAAGTCAGCCTTCTGCCCATAAACACACAAGATTATTGAATTCATGGGCTTAAATGCCTACAGCTGCTCCATATCACCACCTCTGCCACCATCTCTGCTGTCATCATGTTTCTAGGTAGGGATCTCATGCTCCACTCATGGTCTTCTTTCTTGATGATTGGTCTTGGGATGCTCTGGTTCCTGCTTCTGAGATGGCTCCTTTTAAACCTAGCTGGATGGCAAAACTAATCAATCTCAGTCTTAGAGGCCTAGACACCTTATTTGTATGGTCGCACCCAGTCACTTGGTGGGAATTAAAAAAAACATTGGATACAAAAGTCATCAAACAGATGAATCAATAAACAAATATGGTGAATTAAATAAGTCAGTCACAAAAGCATAAATAATGCATTATATCATTTATATGAAATAAATATATGGATACAGAAGATTACAGTAGGTAGGAGTTAAAAGGGGAAAAAGGAACATTTTTGCTTAGAGACCATTGAGTTTATGTTAGTAATACTAGAATAATTTGGGAAAGGGTAATGATATTGTTTGTACAGCATGAAGATAATAAACAGTGTCACTGAAATATACATGGAGACACTGTTAAATTTTCAAAGGTTTTGTTGGGTATATTTTCACCAAAATAAAAATAAAAAGAAGAAATCAGCATGGAGATCATCTTTGTGAGGGAAATGACAACAAAGAAGGAGCTCAAGGAGCTTTTAGATTGTTGATAATATTCTTTTATTTGACCTGTGCTGATTATACAGATGTATTAGTTCCATTTCAGAAAGTGTATCACTTTATTCTTCAATGAAATGTTAAAATTGAAAAATGAAACTCAAACAAATGTATGATGCTTGTCTCACAATGTGTGTGTGTGTGTGTGTGTGTGTGTGTGTATGCTATTCATGATTATCATTTAACTTGGGACCAGACATTGATCTTGATTTCTCTGATTTCTTTGGGGGAAAACACTAGGGAAAGGACTGCAGCATAACCTCATCTAGACTACCTAGTCAAGAGCAAACCTGCTTCTGGGTTTGAAAGAAATTACAGGAAGACAAACCCAGAGGAAGGGTGACCGCACCCTATAGCAAATTAAGCCTTCTAAACAGTCCTGAAGAGTAATGTTTTCTTTCCAATACTTCCAGAATCAACAGTGAAGTCATGACCAAAAAGTTATCTTTTTTTTCTAATTGGTGCAATTTCAGATGCTCTGAAGAACATTTGAAGTTTAAGAAAATAGACCCATGAAAGAAGTATTTGATTTAGTTGGTCTCACACTAGGATACTCATTCCATTCAGCAGAATGAAGTGACTGAGGCCCTACATTTCATATAGTGAAGTCTACTGTTCAGTGCAGCTTTAGTTGCCAAATTGAGGGGTGCCTTAGGAATGTGTTTATGGAATCTGCTTTGTAGAAAATTTAATTTCAGCACTCACTGTTGTTAGTCCTTTGGTTTCATCATCTCAATTATGCATTTTTGAAGTCCCATTTACATAGTATAGTCAAATAGATCTCTTACTAGTCACCTAATACAGAGATTTTAACAATAAAAAAAAATGTAAGCAGATGGGTCTTAACCAGTATTTTCTAATGTGAATACGGATATGGAAAATATAATTATAAGGATGATAGGCCTTCGTTTTTGCTGTCACAGCACCCAGCTGGAAATTGCTTATTATTAGCTTGCAAATCCTACGAGAAAATACAGAATTATTTTTAGGACTCAGCATATATATGGCTATAATTAAGGGATCTCACATCACTTCCGGAATGTAAGTCCTATATCCTTATTCTCCATGTTGAGAAGATAATTTTTATCACTTGTACATCCTGGATATCGATTGCTATGATCGCCGGGAATTAAAAATGCCTTTCTGGAAATGCTGTGGGTTACAATAGTCATTTTGCAATGCAGATTGTTTGGAAGAACTTGTTGATTCAAGTTTTCAGAATCTTGAGGATACGTAAAGTTGAAAAATGTTGTCTTATTTTTCTATCATTAAATTCTGAGACCTACCTGCATCTGTATTTGCATATTCTGCCTCTTCTTGTGAGGCTTAGAAGTTTACCTGATTCCATTAAATGTCAAATCCTTTCCTTGTGCTCTGTATCACACCCTTTCCTGCTTATATTCATGGTGATCTTGTTATTATATCCCACTGTCAGGCTTCATCTGTGCTTTGCCTCATAGTTACCTAATGTGCATCAGAGTAGAAATGACTTCCGTAAGATTTTCAGGACTGTGACCTTTCAGAGCAGATCACCAGTCCTTTCTATGAGTCATCTCTGTTTGTCCTTGAGCCATCAACTTTTGTATTAATATCTGAGCACTTAATTATTCACACCGCTCAGGGATTATACATATTGTACACCCACATACTTTAATAGCAATCAACTTGAAAAGTTAAGTTACTCAATGATTTCATTCTCTGCAAAATTCCTCAAAGTATTAGCTTTTTGTTGTCCTCACTTCCACACCACACCTTCTCTCTGCAACCAATTCCATTTGGACTTCCAAACCTATTAGTATTGTTTCAAATGACATCTTCATTTACTATTTCCTCAGGCCAAAAAAACAACCACTGGACTCATTGTATAAATGCAATCTTATAAATTCCTCTTATGAACTCAATCATCAAAATATATTTCAATCAGTTTTACACAGAAAACTAATCAATGTTACTAAACCCTCCTTCTTACTAAATCTAATTGTCAGTTATTTGGCTTTTTAAAATTTGATATTTCTTCTTAAATACTTTTCTTTTTTGCTCTGGAATTCTTTAACAGTATATTTTCCCATTTTTTAAATGTTTTATTGTGAATTATGTGATAGTTTACATGGGAGAACATTAGCTTTACATTCATCCTATCATATATCTTTACATTGTCATGGTTACAATCCGCTCCATGCATCATCAACCAACCAAATGATATACCCTACAAGCCTGCCCCATGGTCATCAGCACACAGCCCCTCTCCCTTTCTGGGTCTAGCCTTCCCAGCCACTCCATTTCTTCATGTCATCATCTATGCCTCCATCTCTGGCATCAATGCTTCTCTGGGTAGGGTCCTGTGCTCCGTTCTTCTCCTTTGATGATCCCAGGGAACGCTGCTATTGGACTGCAAAGTCAGCCACTCCACTCCTTTTGCTACAAAATGGCTACCTTTACATTTCCAACCCTCACTGTCAGTCCTGATAGTAATTATTCACTACTGTACCACATGAGTGCTATCTACATCTCTTTTTATCAGTCCCACCCAGACAGATTGGATACTACTCAGTGGAGAGTCTACCTTCCTCTGCACCCTCTGGATCTAAGCTCCCTCTTGAAAGCTTGTAAGCCAGTTACTTCTTACCTTTGTAGTGTTCCCCAGCTCATTTTGGGTGCCAGTGTCCAA
>NW_006408557.1:2744023-2744780 GCF_000296735.1 Chrysochloris asiatica
GCTGTAAAGATTTGTTCCTTTTTTTGAGCTACTGCATCCATAGGTATAGGTCAAGTTCATCAAATTATATCAGATTACTCTTGTTTTCCTCTTCTTTTGTCTTCTAGTTGAGCTCTGATCATCCAGCCATTGAAGCCAGGTCAAGTGGGTTTTCTTATGCACATGTCCTCTCTTCTTATCAGCTGGATGCTTCAGTCTCCACTCTAGTCCTCTGTGGCTATGTCACTGACTCTGGGCCCAGGAGGCCCCAGGTCTTGCCACACTGCTGGCCAGCCAGGTCTCCACCTGGATTCACAAGAGTCTATTGAACTTTAGGTTGGACTTAGCTCACAGTTTCATTGCTTTTTGTTCCTCACTTCCCCTTATGGGTGACCAATGTGGTCACCAGTCAGAGCACGTGTCTGCTCATGTATTCCCATTGAGTGTCAGTCTTGGAAGGGGGTTTGCCTTGAGGGGACCCAACCGCTTGACATGATGTCTCCTGGGTGAGCAACTTGCTTGTTCTTATAATAGTCAGTTGGACTGCCGTTATTGTTTTGTGTTTTTCCTGTCGGTCTTTCTTCCAAGAAAATTTTCTGTTCTTCTACCACTCCAGGCTGGTGTGCTTGTCCTTTCAGGTGGAAATTTCCCACCTCAGAAAATTCTGGATGGAGTTCAGGATGCCACCTATGGTCTTATGTAATGCAGAGGCTCTGCAGGAAGCCTCTTTCACTGGGCACTTTGTGGCCCCATTTTAGGTATTCCAATCAGTTAAGGA
>NW_006408557.1:2744880-2746950 GCF_000296735.1 Chrysochloris asiatica
AATGTTCCATGTGCACTGGAAAATAATTTATATTGTGCTGTTGTTGGGTTGTATACTCTGTACACATCTATGAAGTCCTGTTGGCTGATTGTGTTGTTTAGTTCTTCTGTGTCTTTGTCTAGTTTCTTTCTGGTTGTTCTATCCATTTTTGAAAGTAGTGTATTAAAATTGCCGGTGCTTAATGTAGAGTCATCTATTTCTTTCTTCAAATCTATTAGAGTTTGCTTTATAAATTTTGCAGCTCTTTCATTGGGAACATAGGTATTTATTATGGTTATGTCATCTTGTTCAGTTGTCCCTTTAATCATGAGATATTGTCTATCTTTATCTATTATGCTTGTTTTTGCCTTAAATTTTATTTTATCAGAAATTAGTACTGCCACTCCTGTTTGTTTTTCATTGCAATTAGCTTGGTATTTTTCCACACTTTGACTTTTAATCTGTTTTAGTCTCTGTGTGTAAGATGTGTCTCCTGCAGACAGCATATTGAAGGATCTTGTTTTCTTATCCATTCTGCCACCTTCAGTCTCTTAACTGGTGCATTTAATCCATTTACATTCAGTGTTAATTATCGATAGGTATAGATTAATTGCTGCCATTATGGTTTTTTTGTGTGTGCTCTTGCTGTTTACTTTGGTATGTGTGTCTTCCTGTGCTAAGTTAATGGGTTTTGTGTTTCCTCATAATTTTAATGCTTCCATGTTCTTCTTGGATTTTAATTTTCTTGGTATGCTGTGAAGTGTTGATTTTCTTTGACGTTTTCCCTCCATTTAGTACAGTCTATTTTATCCTGTTATCTACCTGACCTTCTTACCATCTTGATCTTTGTTCCTACATGTTTACAGTATTTTACATTGTAATTGCTTTGATCATAGACTGACCTCCCAGATTCTCTGAGTTTGTTCTTATAGTTTTGTTCTGTTCTCGACTCTTCTTTCTGTCGATTTAGTTCTGGGAGGTGCTGCCACGTATGTCAATCTCTGGTTGTTGTCTGTTCTTGTTTGTTATCAGTCCATCCAACTCCCTTTAGGATGTTTTGTATCACAGGGTTGCCTTTGGCAAAATCCTTTAGCTACTGTTTATCCTGTAATGTTTTGATTACACCATCATATTTGATTGATAGCTTTGCTGGTTAAAGGATTCTTGGCTGACAGTTTTTTCTTTTGGGTTTTATGTATGTTTCCCCATTGCCTTCTTGCTTTCATGGATTCTGTTGAGAGATCCGAGCTTAATCTGACTTGCTCGACTTTATATGTAATGCTTCTCTTTTCCCTAGCTGCTTTCAGGATTGTCTCCTTACTTTGAGAGCTTGATTATGATATGTCTCAGTGATTTTCTTTTGGGGTCTATCCTTCCTGGGGTTCATTGAGCCTCTTGAATGTTTATCTTTTCACTTTTCAGGATGTTAGAGAAATTTTCTTCCAGCAGTTCTTCAACTATTCTTCTGTGGACTTGTGTGATTCTTCCTGTTCTGGAATGCCGATACTTCTTAAGTTATTCCTCTTCATATTGTCCACATGAATCTTAAACCTTCTTCAGATTGTTTTATCCTTTTTTCTGCTTGCTCTTCTTTCTTAGTGGTATTGAGAGATATGTCTTCCAGCTCACTAGTCTGCCTTCCATCTCTTCTATTCTACAACTTTGCTATTTCAGTGTATTGTCTATTTCTGATATTCTACTATTGATCATTTGGACCTCTTTCTGTTGGTTTTGAGTTGTTTCCAATGCTATATCTATCTTATTTGATTGTTCTTGTCATGCTTTCTTGACTTCTTCCTTATTTTTCCCAGCTGCATTGTAAAGTGTTTTGAAACATTTTATAATCATTTTTCTGAATTCCTTTTCAGGCTTTTCCAAGGCCTGCCCTCCTTCCAGAATGTAGTCCAGGTCTACATCTGTGTCATTTGTCTCAGAAATTTTCTCTTGTTTCTGGGCATGTGCTGATATTGTCATCTGCTTTTGCTTCTTGGACATGGTTAGTGTTTATCTGTGGCCTTAGTACTTAGTTTAGTGTGTGTTTTGGTATTTTTTATGCTTTCTGATTGCTTCCAGGAAGACGTGATCAGGATG
>NW_006408557.1:2747692-2753838 GCF_000296735.1 Chrysochloris asiatica
AAAAAAAAAAAAAAAAAGCAAAGAAAAACTGACAAAGTGTATTGTCTGCTTTTGCTCCGAAGTTCCCACAGCATTATTCTGTGGTGTGTCTGCTCCCCCATTTGGTCTTGCCATTTGGTCTTGCCCAAGATGTCAGCTCCAGGCTGCTGTGCCTAGCAAATTCAGAAGTACGTGATTTCTTACTTCCACTACAAGTTCCACTAGATATAAGCCTTCAAACTTTTTAAATATTCCTACTTATGTGGTTCAGGGTTTTGGAGCTGTGCTCTGAACCCACTTCACCTGGTATTCTATGGTATTGCTGACATCAAACTTCACTGCATTTCCACCCTATCCACCATCAAGCCCTGCCTCCATTTTCCCATTATTTTGAAAAGGAGAACTTAATATAAAGAATGTTGTTGGTAGTGGTGGTGGTGATATTCCGTCAAGTCAGTTCTGATTCATACATAGCAAACCTATATAGGGTTTCTGAGACTGTAAATCTTTACAGGAGCAGAAAGCCTCATTTTTCTCCCATGGAAAAGGCTGGTAGTTTTGAACTGCTGACCTTGAAGTTAGTAGCCTGTGTTAGTAATATCTGACTGCTACAAAGGTATGAAAGGAGATCTCTAAGTTGTCACAGGAGGAGCAATGGTAGGTAATACCTACTACCTCCAAGAAAAAGATTGGAACTGATGTGGCACTGCAGGTTTATGTAATGGACTGCAATGTCAGTTTGAACTGCAAGGTTGGTGGTTCAAGCTCACCAGTTACTTCTTGGAAACCCTATACAGGTTCCCTAGCTATGAGTCAGGACTGACTCGATGACACTTAACAACAACAATTAACAACTAAGATGGCCCCCTAACAATAAGAAAAACAACAGGAGCCCTAGTTGAACAGTGATTAACTGCTAATTGGATTGTGTTGGAGGTGAAAACCCAGCAGCTGATCCTTGGGAAAAAGATGTGACAATCTGCTTCCATAAAGATTGCAATCTTAAAAATCCTATGGGTTTGCTATGAGTCAGAATTTGCTCAATGACAATAGATTTGGGGTGTATTTATTCATTTAGAAGTTGGGAGGAGAGGTCTAAGGAGTTAAAACATAGAACTCTCGCTGAAGAGCTGGGACCCCCTGAGCAAGCCAGGCTGCTGTTTGGTACTAGTACTGGAGTCCCTAGGCAGGTGTGATAAGGCTTGTTCTGTGAGTATTAGAAAAAACTTCCAAAATGAAAGAGACTGCTAATGAGAAAATGTACCACTACAGCCATGGTAAACAGGGAAGACTGGAATGAGGCTCAAGGGAAAAGAAGGCAAATAAAAAGGCACGAAACCAGTTGTTATTGAGCTGAATCCAATTCATGGCAACTCCATGTGTGAAAGGATAAAACAGTGTTCCAAAGAATTTTCAGTGGTTTATATTTCAGACTATCAACATGTTTATTCTGAGGTATTTCTGGGTAGGATTAAACCACCAGTTAGCGGGCAACATCGTTAGTGTTAACTGTTTGCATCTGGTGTGGCACTGTAGGCCAAGCACTAGACTGTGAACCACAAGATAAATAGTTTAAACCCATCAGTTGCACCTCAGAAATGCTGTACAGGGTTGCTTTGGTCAGAATCGACTTGACATTATTAACAACATTTCTGGTGTGGCGCTGTGGGATAAAGCACTGTACCACAAGGTTAGCTTGAACCACAAGATCAACGGTCCAAACTCACCAAACACTCCTTGGAAACCCTATACAGGGTCACTATGAGTTGGAACCAACTTGAAAGCACTTAACAACAACAACAACAAAGGGACTTTCTTTCACTCCACATTCTTCTAGCAATCACTAAGGTCAGAGTCCACCTTGGACTTTCTACGAAAGCAGGAATGAGAGGTCTTAGCTCCACATCACAAAGCAGAGTACAAAGAAGGGTGAGTTTGAAAAGGAGAGCAATGGCTTAACAAGTAGTATGTTTTCTTCTCGTACATATTACTGCTTTTCAGTCTTTTTTTCCCCTGGCTTTATATTCTCTGCTTGCTATTTAAATGTTAGAATGTTCTGGGGCTCCTTACCTCTTCTCACCCTGCTCTATGACTTTCAACATATTTACACATTGATGAGTCCCAAATGTCTACTTCCAGCCCTGACCCTTTACCTGAGTTTGAGTCAAATAGCATGCTGCTTGCGATTCACCTTTACATATGTATCTAATAGGTATCTCAAACTTGATGTATTCAAAGGGGTGTTTTTGATTCCCTTATTCATCCTTTCTGTCAGGTTTTCAATAAATGACATCTTCATCTATGATTTCCTCAGGCACAAAAACCTAGCAGTTATTTTATAGACTCAAGCACATAAATTATTTCTTTAAACCCAATGTTCAATTTATTCCTAATCCAACTATTTCATTGTTTCCCTGGGTGCAATTTTAATGCAAGTCTCCATTTATTTCTGGAATAGTGCAAGATAAATTTGTCTCCCTCTTTTTCTGCTTTCTACTAGTGTTCCTGTGACTTTAAACAATCAAACAGATCATATGATTAAAATCTCCCACTAGTTTTTCCTTCAACACAAAATAAAATCAAGACTCCCAGATCATATATCAGGAGTCAGTAAATTTTCTATAAAGGATCAGATTATACATATTTTATACTTTGTGTATCAGCCACATGCTACTCAACTCTGCAACTGTAGCATGGAAAGAGTCATAAACAAAATATGTTTAATTTAATATAATATTAATTTAAATAAATAGGCCGGATAGTGTTGCAATGAAACTTTATTTATTAAATTAACAACAACAACAACAACAAAAAGCAATAGACAAGATCTTGGCTATGGGTCTTGTTCCCACATTCCTGCCCTATATGTTCAAGTCAATTTATCCATGCCTTTCAACCTACCTTATACAAAAGGGAATTTTTGTTGCCACCTCAAGTCGTTTATCCTCACCAGCTGCTCCTCGGAAACCCTATGCAGGGTCGCTATGGGTCAGAACCGACTTGATGGCGCTTAACAACAACAACAACAACTCCTTCTATTTGGAATGCTCTACCTTCAGCTCTGGTACATGGCTAGCTTCTATTATTTACTTAAGTTTCTCCCCAAATGTCACCTCCTCTAGAAAGTCCTCTGTAGGAATATGTGTCTTTTCTTTCACCCATTTTCCATTGCCAAGTTTAGTTCATTTATCAGACAGCATTTGTCATTATAAGAAAATTTTCATTTATTCACGCATGGGTTATTCATTTCCTCTAATAGAAAAAGGGACAAAGTGTTTAGAATTCATCAAACATGCCTAACATATAGTTAGTTACTCAATAAATATTTATTGAATGAATTAATTAAACTCAGGGTTTTAGTCTTTTTAATTGTCTTCTTTGTCAAAACATTTTGAATCCTCCATTTGCATTGACAAAATATGTCCTTCATTCTACCTTGTGTACTTTACCTTGATTTATTCAGTCAATCAAACAGTTAGTTACTCATTAAGTTAAGAATTCACCAAGTGCCTGAACTGTTAACGTACTCAACTGGACCCTAAGAAGGTTGCTGTGAATACCGGCTAAAATACATACTTTGCCCTCCAGAATCTAGATGTTTTCCTTGGTCCTATAAATAGAAAAAAATTAGTTTGGGTGTATATATTTCAGTGAGAGTGCTTGCTTATGAAATATAAATTATGTAAAAACTGAAAGTTGATTTATTACTGACAAGAGATGGGCATTTATTCCTATGGTGGTATTCCATGGTTTCCAGAGTCGTGTATGTACTACTTATTCAACCATTTGCTTCTCATGTGTCTTTTGGAGCAGAATGTCATGCTGTGACCAAAGCATTGACTCCCTTTCTGTTTATTTAGATAGTTGTCAGTGTATCTTGATGCAATGTGAAGAAGAAAGAGATTTGGGAGACAAGACAAATTTGCAAACCCTGAGATAGCTGTTTTGCAAACTGCAGCTTAAGCCCTTCCATCTCTTTACATAGTCAGAAGAAATATCTGTTCTGACATTGTGTTTAGTACTAAACTATCGTAATCAATTTCTGTCAAGGTTGAAAGATGTCCATTACGTAGTAGAAAATATCTCCTGGAGTTCTGACTGCTGAAAATGGCTTCACCTTTTGCCTGATTTCTCCTGCAAACTTAGAAAATTTGCCCTAGAAATCAGAGTTTCTGAGATGATGAGATATTGAAGCAAAAATGTTGTTTCTTATAAAGAGACAGAAGGGGAAAAAAACAAACGCATTATAGTCTACTGGTTTACATCAACACTACTCAAAAACCCTTATAAATATATTCACTAATGCAAGCATATTGTTGTTGTTGTTAAGTGTTATCAAGTCGATTCAGACTCATAGTGGCTCATAGCGAATCATAGTGGCCCTATATAGGGTTTCAGAGGAGAGGTTGGTGAGCTTGAACCACTGAGATTCAAACCAACCTTGCAGACCAGCATATTAGCCCACAGCACCACACCAGGACTTCATTGTAAGCATGCTGTTGTCAAAACATGCTGTGGACTTGGTTCCAACTCATAGTGACCCTGTATAGAATTTCCAAGGAGAGCTTGGTCAGCTTGAACCAACCACATTGCAGTTCAAACTGGCTTTGCAGTCCAGTGCTAGAAAGGTACTAAAGTAGGCCTTTTCTTGAGTCTTTTTTTTAAAAAGTATAAACCCTTTACTTATTAAGGAGGTAAAACCCAGAAGAAACAGCTAAATAGTACTGAGAAGGAGTGGAATAATTGGCCAGGGAACTGCTGGTTGTTTAAAAGTAAAATCAGACTTTTAAAGTTTATAATATGCATATGCATAATTGGTTAAAAATAAAACTATTTCAAAAATTAGAAAATGAATATTAACGGGGCTCAAAATGTTTACTGCATATTCAAAATTTGAGAGGGATATTTTTAAAATATCATTTCTGAAAAGTCAATGGAAAGTTACATAAATACATGTAAAGCTTCCTTTCAACTGAAAAAAATTCCCCAGATCTTATTAGTTAACATACTTTGGATATTTAAATTGTACTTGCATTTTAAATAAATATATTTAAGAATATTCTGTAATTTTGAATCTGAACACTTGAACAGAGCAGCCAGCTCTGTTCAATGAACTTTTATTCTTAAATAATTTCTTGACAGCATTTTATCATAAAGTTATGTTGTAACTTTTCTTTTTTTTTTAACCTTTTATTATGAATTAGATGAAGGTTTACAGAGCAAATTTTTTATTTCTTTTTCTTCTGCTTTTCAACCTTTTGCCATTTCATTTTTATTTTCTTACAGTTTCTTCTTTTTCTTTATTTTTTCATCTTTTTCCTCCTTTATTATAGTTCTTCAGTTTCTTTTGTTGTTTATCATTTGTCTTCTATTAAAACATTTTTGTTTTCTATATTTTCTTTGTCACATTCATTTTTGCTTTTTTACATACTCATCTGTTTAACTTTTTCTGCTTTTTTCTTCTTTCTCTTTGTTTTATATTTTATTTCATTTTACACTTAACTTTTTGCTTTTCAGTTTTTACTTTTATGGCTTTTTCACATTCTTCTTTGTCTTTTCATAGTGTCAATTTATAGACATTTTGTTCCATGTCATTCACTGACTGTAAGCCCTGCAGTGTAATACATCCCAATTCATCTGTGTGTTTCCTGTTCTGTTCTTCCTTCTTCCTTTTCAAACTTGTTCTGCCTTCTGAACTTTGTCCTTGGGCAAATGCTGACCTTTTGATCTTGAATGGTTGATTGTTCTAGGGAGCCAATACCTCCCTGGTGTTATTGTTCACCCTATTGACCTGTCTGTTATTTGGCTGGTAAGTGAGCCATGGGAATGAGTTCAGTTCCAGTCCAGAAGTGTAACTGAAGGCCATAGTCTTGAGGTGCCACCAAGACTATCTTGAGGTGCTACCAAAACTTTCTTGGAACTGTAAGCCTGGTCTTTTTTTAGGATTTTAAGTATGGTTCCATTTAGCCCCTGAAATTATAGTCTGAAACTCAAGCCCCAGTGAGTCATGCCTTCTAGGTGTTTGTTTATAGTTAGGAGATTTTCATAACTTTGCATACTTTATGCTCTGCTATATTCATAAGGAGCTCTGGTAGCGTAGTGGTTGCGAATCGGGCTGTGAACCGCAAGGTCAGCAGTTCGAAACTACCAGCTGCTCCGTGGGAGAA
>NW_006408557.1:2754083-2754610 GCF_000296735.1 Chrysochloris asiatica
GCGATCACCACCACCTTTGCAGCATTTGTAAATGTAAGTAGAAATTGCCTCTGTCAAAGCTATATATATTAATGAGTGTATTCCTATTCACCTTCCCAATCTGCATGTCTATGAATCCACTCATGTTGTTGCTGCTCTGTTGTGCCTGTTAAGTGTTGTTGAGTCGGTTCCAACACAGAGCAACTCTGTATACGGTTTCCAATGAGTGGCTGGTGAGTGTGAACTGCTACCTCTACAGTTCAAACTGACCTTGTTGTCAAGCCCCTACCCTACTGTACTACACCAAAACTCCAAATCCAGTCATGTTGTTGTTAGGTGCCATCGAGTCAGTACCGACTCATAGCGACTTTATGCACAGCAGAATGAAACACTGCCTGGTCCTGGACCAACCTCACAATTGTTGCCATGCTTGAGCTCATTGATGCTGCCACTTTGCCAATGCATCTCTCTAGGGGTCTTCCTCTTTTTCTCTGACCTTACCAAACATGATATCCTTCTTCAGTGACTAGTCCCTCCTGACAATTTGT
>NW_006408557.1:2756601-2762053 GCF_000296735.1 Chrysochloris asiatica
CCCTGGTAATCATCAAAGAATGTTTCTATTAGTGTGAAAACCTTTCCTTGAGTTTTTATAAATGTAGTCTCATACAATATTTCTTTTTATTTTGTGATTTAACTCATTTTACTCAGTACAATGTACTCCAGGCTCATCAGTGTTATGAAATGTTTTGAAATTTTATTATCCTTTAATAGTGTATTGTTTTACTGTGTGCATGTTTTTTTCTATCATTTTGCTATTATGAATAGTGCTACAAGGAGGATGAATGTGCATATATCTATTAGTGTTATGCTGTTATCTCTCTAGGGTCTATACATAGTCTTGGGATTGCAGGGTTGTATGGCATTTCTATTTCTAAATTTTAAAGAAAGCACCATATTTTTTTCCAGAATGGTTGTACAGTTTTACATCTCCTCAATAGTGTCTAAGGTTTGCAATCCCTTTACACCTTACCAACACTTGTTTATTCTGTTTTATATTTATTTATTTATTTAAAATTTTGTTATCTATGCTGGAGTGAAATGATATCTCATTGTTATTTTGATTTTTAAATTTGCATATGCCTTTCTGGTAGCATAATGGTTCAGAGCTGAGCTGCTAATCTCAAGGTCAGCTGTTCGAAACTACCAGCTATTCCGTTGGAGAAAGATGAGGCTTGCTGCTCCCATAATGATTTACAGCCTCAGAAACCCTATGCAGGGTCACTATGAATCATGAACAACTCCATGGCACACAACCACAACTACCACCAAAGATCAAGTGGGGCTTTGAGTTAATGTGCTGAACTGCAAAGTCAGTTTGAACTGCAAGGTCAGCAAGTCAAGCTCACCAGCTGCTTCATGGAAATCTTATACATGGTGACTGTGGGTCAGAACTGACCCGAGGACACTTAACAATAACAACGAAGAATGTGATTGTATCTTAGTGTGTTTGCTTGCCACCTGAATGTTTTTTTTTTTTTTTAATAAAGTATCTGTTCATTTCCTCTGCCCATTTTTTCATTGTATTATTGGTCTTTTTGTTGTTGAGACAATGAACTTTACTATAAATTTTAGAGATCAATCTCTTATCTGATATGTCATTGCCAATTTTTTCATACTAGTTTGTAGTTCCTCTTTTTACTCATTCGGTTTCCCTGATTTTCACAAATACTCTCAATTTCTGTTTAATCTGGAAATGTTCTAATTTTGTCATCATATTTGAGAATAAAATTTTCTGGATACCATAATTTTTGGTTGGCACTTTTGGTTCTTTCAGAGTTTTATACATGCCAACCCATTACCTTCTTAAATGCATGGTTTCTCAGAGAAATCAGAACTTATTTAAATTGACAGTCTTTTGTAGGTAACTTTTTGTTTTCCCTAAGCTGCTTTCAGGATTCTTTCTTTGTTTGGATTTGAAAATTTGATTCTGATATGTCTTCTTATTTTTCTTTGTGGTCTAGCGTGTCTCTTTTTTTTGTTTCTTCATATTCTGGAATTCTGATTACATTTAAGTTTTTCTTCTTCATAATGTCCCACTCACTTCTTATGCTTTGTTTATTTATTGTTTTGTTTTTCTTATTATTCCTCTAACATATCACTATTGAGAGAGTTTTCTTAGATCTCACTAATTTTATCTCCATTGATTCAATTATACTCTTTTCTCCTTTCAATGCATTATCTGTTCCTGAAATCTTAGTATTGATTTTCTGGATTTCTATTTGCCATTTTTGTATGATTTCAAAGTTTTCGTTTATTTTTTTTTAGTTTGTTCTTGTATTGTTTTCCTGAATTCTTCTACAGTTTTGTTTATTTTCCTTGATTTTATTCATTTTCCTTGATTTTGTCTGTGTTTCCTGTGATCTTTTTCCCAATTCATTGAATATCATTCTTTTAAATCCATTATCAGTTAGTTTCAATTAAATTTCTTCCTCCTGAAGGATTTCTGGCTATGTATTTTGGTCACTTGTTTTAGCCACTCTCTTTTCTGTATGCGAACTGAGGCTATCTGTTGTCTCCAAGACATTGTGGTATTGTTGTTGTTAAGTGCCATTGAGTTGGTTCCAACTTTCAGCAACCCTGTGTAGGGTTTTTGAGGAGAGGCAGGTGGTTTTGAACAATCAATTTTGAGGGTAGCAGTCTAGTGTTTGTTATACAGTGCCAGACCAGGACTCCAACAAATTGTATTTGGATTCATTTAGTAATTATACTCAGGCTTTATTTTCCCAGATTTTTTTCCCTTTAATATTATCTTTTGATATATCTGAACAAGTGGAGATGGTGTACTCTCTGCTTACTAGTTTGGCAGCAGAATTTAGGTGTTCACCATGTCTCCTGTTGGGGTTTATAGTGAATGGAAGTGTGTATGCAGTTCTCTGTTCGCTCTTCATGTAAAGTAGTTGAGGGCAGGTTGGGCTGGTATTGACTATGGGCAGTCATTGATCTGTCTGGTGGTGCAGGAATTTGTGATGGCCCTCACACGCAGGTAGGGTTTCAGGAGGTATATATATGCATTGGCAATGTGATTATGTCTCCCACTAGATGGTACCTAAAAAAAAAGCCAAGGATATAATAGTCAAGTAACAACCATAACAAAGAAAAGAAGAAAGAAAGAAAAATCTAGTGAAGAAAAATAGAATAGTAAAAAGTGCATAGAAAAAGAAGAGAAGAGAACCAAGAAAGCAGGAAAAGAAGGAAAAAAAATTAGAAGAAAAAGTTCAAAAGGTAAAGGAAAGGAATAAAGAAAGAAAGGAGAAAACTTAGGGGTGGTAGGCAGCACATCTACTAGTTGAGGCAAGAAAATGTAAGGCAACAGGTAAGGTGGGGTACCTCATCTGGGCCAGAGAATTTACTGGTCTAGAAGATAGTTGAACATAGGGGAAGGTTGGTAACAGGGTACTCAGTCTGGCATTGTGTTCTGCTCTCCTCAGGAGACAGAAATCTCGTGCCTCAAACATGGAGTTGGCATGCTCCCAGTGCCTGATCCACGAGAGCATGCCTCTGACCTCTGGTAGAATAGGGGATGATTGCCACTGGCTGCTGGGTGGGTAGGGTGGCAACCTTTCTGATCACCTGCAGAGTGTGGGGGAGTAGAGAAAGATTCCAGTTTTCTATACATCTACTGGTGTGGGTGTTGGTGCCTTACTGAGTAAGAGCCAATGATCAGGTTGTTGCCCTGGCTGGAATGATACTTGCAAAAATTCAGACTGTCTTCACTGAGTGAGGTCAGTTGACAATTAAGTGCTCTATTTGCCTCCTTGTTCATGGTTTTCATCCAGTTTTTTCTTTCAGTTGGTATTTAATCCACTTTTATATCCTTTCCTTAGAAATTCAGGGTTCCAGGTTTTCAGCCCTATCTGTTTAATTTGTTTTTCTCATGTCTTATTTGTAGAGGGTTTGGGTAGTCTGTCTAACCAGTCCACTAGTGTGCTGAAGTCTCCAGGCTGTCATTTATTTTCCTCCTTCTGATTCTTGCCCCAGATTCAAAACTCTATCTGTCTTCAGCGTTATTTTCCACTCTGCATCCCTATGTTCTCTTTCCTTTCCTTTTATCCCCACAACCTCTTTTCTCAAAAATCCTTTTAACAAAGGAGTGTTGTTGTTGGTGGTGGTGGTAGTGGTGGTGTCAAGTGTCATTGAGTCAGTTCAGATCCATAGCTACCCTGTACAGGGTTTCTGAGGAACAACTGGTGAGCTTGAACTGCTGACCTTGCAGTCCAGCACATTAACCCACAGCGTCACACCAGATTACTCAAAGAAATTAAGTTTACAGAGAAAATATATAAAGCATAATTAGTGGGCAGGTTAAATATCAAAACAAAAGTGTCTCAAGTCTCCATTTTCATCAAGACTATTGGCACACCCCTTGAAAACCCTGTACTGGGTCGCTATGGGTCGGAACTGACTCAATGGCACTTAACAACAACAACAACATTGGCATTATCACAGCATCAACTCAAAAGCGCTTGGCAACAACAGCAACTTTATATCCACCATTATAGTATCATGCAGAATAGTCTTACTACTTTAAAAATGCCTTGTGTCCCAACTATTCATCCTTCCCACTGACCTCTGGGAACCACTGATATTTTCTGCACTGCTATAGTTTTGCTTTTTCCAGAATATCATTTGGTTGGAATCATACTGTATATAGCTTTGTCAAATTCAGTGGCATATCTAATATATGGCAGGTATGGCATTCCTGGGTGCCACTTGAAGTGAAGTGCTCCTGACCAATTTATATTAACTCAGAGTAGTCCAGTGTCCTCTTTCAACCCAGAGGCATAGGAGAAGGGGCAGAGGTCACTTGTTGGCACACATCCAAGGAAGAGCCAGATGAAGAACTGAATAACATTATTTCATTTCATAAATATGAAAAGTGCCTACCAGAGACAGCCAGAAAAGACAAGGAAGGTGTTTTGCTAATGTGTTGTGGCTATCAATGTCTATTTATTTTAAAGTTGGGGGTAGAGGAGCTGCAGCTTAAAGATTGCCCCAGAGTTCCTTTACCCTTACTGTGCCCCTGTCTGGACTGTCTTCTCTCACTTAGCAGTATGCCAACTAATTACATTTTAAAGGTCAGGAGCATTTTCTGTTTGGTTATTACCTTAAACATTCTCCCCAAAAACTCTAAAGAGTGTAATCAACAGAAGTGTTCTCTGAGTGTTTCAAAGCAACTTAATTAGAATTAGCTGTGATCTATGTTAAAAATGCGTATGTAAGTTGGGGCTTGGTGGAGGATTGGGGAGAATTGCAGTGAAGATCTCCATCAATAACACAGAATACTAGACGAAGTAGGTTGAGGTGACGGTCTCAGAACTCTGAACCATATATAAGGAATGTTTAGAAAGTTTGAAGGCTTACAGCCAGTGGAATTTGAAGTGGAAGCACAGATATGTTCAAAATTTAAAGGAAAAATTTCCACTTAAAACCAAATGGCAGCGCCAAAATGGCTACAGCCCCTGAACTATTTATCACTAGAAAAAGGCCTGAACTGGATATGGAGCTGGAGAGGGACAGACTAAAAAGGAAACAAGCCTAAAATGAAATCCTGAGTTACATCATAACAATTAACAGTGGCATCTTGAAATTTCTCAGGCGGCCTTGAAGGGAAGAAGTCGAGTTTTTGTTGTTAGGTGCCATCAAGTTGGTACCAACTCATAGTGACCCTATGCACAACAGAATGAAACATGGCCCGGTCCTGGGCCAACCTCACAATTATTGCCACACTTAAGCCCACTGATGCTGTCACTTTGCCAATCCATCTCTCTAGAGATTTTCCTCTTTTTCTCTGACCCTCCATCTTACCAAATATGATATCATTCTCCAGTGACTAGTCCCTCTTGAAAATATGTCTGAAGTATGAGAGAAGTTTGGCCATCTTGGCCTCCAAGGAGCACTCTAGCTTCACTTAAGAGCACAGATTTGTTGGTTCTTTTGGCAGCCCATGGCACTTTCAATATTCTCCTCCAACACCATAACTCAAA
>NW_006408557.1:2762448-2791985 GCF_000296735.1 Chrysochloris asiatica
TTTCTTTACATTGAGATGCAATCTATACTGAAGCCTGTAGTCTTTGATCTTTATCAGTAAGTATTTTAAGTCCTCGTCACTTTCAGCAAGCAAGGTTGTATCATCTGCATATCGCAGGTTGTTAGTGAGTCTTCCTCCAATTCTGGTGCCACCTTTTACTTCATATAACCCAGATTCTTGGATTATTTTCTGACTGAGGGAAATTAAAGTCATATTCATATTTGACTACAGAATATTGTTTTCTCTTCTCTTGTTTCTGTAAATTTAGACTAAAGTATCCAAAGTTTTTCTGCTGTTGCTTTTTTGTGTTTTTTGTGCCCTCTTTAATTTTAGGAGGCTCTTTATCTCCCTATATTATCTAAGAAGAGACAGTAATTGCAGTCATATAGTCAAGCTACAATCACAGCCTTTAAAATTCTATCATACAGGCAAGAACCAGTACTACCTCCCATACACCAGGTAGGCAGCCAACACCTGTGACAGTTACCCTGAGTTAAGTAATAAAAAGAGGGAAAATGGAAGCCCATCTCCTGATCACACCTACCTCGAGGCATCCAGAAAGCATAATAAAATACCAAAACATACATCATCTAAGTGTTAATGTCACAGCCACCTACTGAATATGCCCAAGAAACGGATTACCACCTCTGGACATGTCCAGAAACAAGATAAAGTGACTGAGACAAATGAGCTTGAGGTAGACCTTGACTTCATATTGGAAGGAGGGCAGCTTTGAAAATGCCTGAGAAGGAATTCAGAAAAATCATTATAAAATGTATCAAAACACTTTAAAGAGGAGTTGAGAAAAATACGGAAGAAGTCAGGAGAGCACTACAGGAACAATCAAATAAGATAGATACAGCATTGGAAACAATTCAGAACCTAGAAAAAGAGGTCCAAATGATTAATAATAGAATATCAGAAATGGATCATACACTGAAAAGGCAAAGGAGTAGAACTGAAGAGATGGAAGCCAGAACCAGTGAGCTTGAAGACAAATCTCTCAATACTACTAAGATAGGAGAGCAAGCAGAAAAAAGGATAAAAATATCTGAAGAAGATCTAAGAATCATGTTGGACAACATGAAGAAGAATAACTTAAGAATTATCAGTATTCTGAAACAGGAAGAATCACAGAAGTCCACAGAAGAGATAGTTGAAGAGCTAGCTACTGGAAAAAAAAATAGAATATAGAAGAGGATGGAAAACTCCCTAATACATTCTATGAAGCAAGCATAACCCTCATACCAAAACCAGGGAAGGATGTCACTAACAAAGAAAATCAAAGACCAATATCCCTTATGCACATAGATGCAAAAACTCTCAACAAAATGCTAGCCAACAGAATGCAACAACACGTCAAAAAAATAAGAAGAAGAATACATCATGACCAAGTGGGATTCATACCAGGGATGCAAGGATTATTCAACATTAGAAAAACAATCAATGCAATCCACCATATAAATAAGAAAAAGGGAAAGACCCACATGATCATATCGATTGATGAAGAAAAGGCATTCGAAACTATCCAACCTCCATTCCTGATAAAAACACTCCACAAAGTAGGAGTTGAAGAGAAATTCCTTAACATAATTAAGAGCATATATACAAAACCATTAGTTTTGTTAACATCATTCTCAAATGAGAGAAACTGAAAGTTTTCTCCTTGTGAGCAGGTACCAGAAAAGGTTGCCCTTTTCCACCACTTTATTTAATATTGTCTTAGTCAGAGCTATACAGCAAGACAGAGAAAATAAAGGCATACAAATTGGCAAAAAAGAAGTAAAACTCTCTCTACTTGCAGATGATATGATCCTATAGGTAGAAAACCTCAAAGACTCAGCAAAAAAAAAAAAAACTACTGGAACTGATTGGAAGATTCAACAAAGTATCAAGGGTACAAGATCAACATACAACAATCTGTTGGTTTCCTCTACACAAGGCTGAAAAGGACATTTTTGTTTGTGTTAAGTGCCATCAAGTTGGTTCCAGCAATATTTAGGAATAAATGTAACCTGAGAAACTAAGGACCTATACAAATAAAACTACAAAACACTACTACAAGAAACCAAAAGAGACTTACAAAAGTGAAAAAATGTACCTTGGTCCAGGATAGGAAGACTTAACATTGTGAAAATGTCAATACTACCCAAAGCAATCTACATATATAACACAATCCCAATCCAGATTCCAATTACATTCTTTAGAGAGGTGGAAAAAACAATTACAAACTTTATATGGAAAGGAAAGAGACCCAGCATAAGCAAGCACTGCTTCAGAAGAAGAACAAAGTTGGAGGCTTCTCACTCTCTGATTTCAAAATTTACTACACAGCTACAGTGGTCAAAACAGTCTTGTACTTGTACAGTGAAAGATACATAGATCAATGGAACAGAATTGAGTATCCAGAAAGTAACCCATCTACATATAGCCAACTGATCTTTGATAATGGTCCAAAGTACATTGAATGGGGAAGACATAGTCTGTTCAACAGATGGTGCAGACAACTGGAAAGTGATATGCAAAAGATTGAAACAATACCTCATTTACAAAAACCAATTCAGCATGGACTAAAGACCTAAATGTGAATACCAGAATTATAAAGGTTATCAATGAAAAAATACAGACAAATTTATGGGCTGTAATCCAGGGCACTCACAAACTACCAAACATTGCTAAAATTACACAAACAAAAGTTGACGAAATAGATGATTGGTACATACTAAAAATTAGAAACTTATGTGCATCAAAAGACTTCACCAAAAGGCCACAGAATGGGAAAACATCTTTTGCAATGACATATCAGACAAGGGACTAATTTTTAAAATTTATGGGCAACTACAACACCTTTATAAGAAAAAGACAAGAAGCCAAATTTAAAAAAGGGGCACAGGACATGAACAGACACTTTACCAAGGAAGACATTCAGGCAGCCAACAAACATATGAAGAAATGTTCATTAGAGAGATGCAAGTCAAAACAACAATGAGATATTATCTCACAACAACAATAGCAGCAAAGTTCAAAAATGCAGAGAGCAATAAATGCTGGTGAGGATGTGGAAAGATTGGGACCTTCCTACATTGCTGAAGGGATTGCAAAATGGTGGAAAACAGAATGGCACTTCCTCAGAAAGTTGGAAATATAAATACCATATCCATATAAAATGACCAATCTGTAAATCTCTGGTTGTTGTATGTTCTTGTTGATTTTCAGTCTAAAGAAATCCCTTTAGGATGTTTTGAAGTGCTAGGTTGGCTTTGACAAAATCTAATGGCTTCTGTTTATCCTGGAATGTTTTGTTTGCACCATTGTATTTGATTGACACCTTTGCTGGGTAGAAGATTCATGGTTGGAAAGGTTCTTTGTTTTTGTTTTTGTTTTTTTTCTTTTAGGGTTTTATATATGTCTCCCCATTGCCTTCTTGCCTGCATGGTTTCTGCTGTGAAGTCAAAGCTTAATCTGATTTGTTTGCCTTTGTAGGTAACACTTCTCTTTTCTGTGGCTGCTTTTAGAATTCTCTCATTGTCACTGATTTTGGAGAGCTTAATTATGATAATTCTTGGTGATTTTCTTTTGGGGTCTGTCCTTCCTGGTGTTCTTTCAGCTTCTTGAATGCTTATCTTCTCATCCTTCAAGATGTTAGGGAAATTTTCTTCTTTCTCAACTATCTCTTCTGTGGTCTTCTGTAATTCTTCCTGTTCTGGAATGCCAATAATTCTTGTTATTCCTCTTCATGTTATTCAACATACATTCATTTAATTATTGAAAACTCATCTAATTATTGACAATGTCCAACAAAAAACAACAAAAGATCTCAGCTCTTTGTTCAGAAACAGAAAAGAGTAACTGAAAAAAAATGAGCTGGAGGCAGACATAGACTTCCCATCAGAAGAAGAGCAGGCTTTAGATCTTCCTGAGAAGGAATTCAGACCAGTGATATAGAGACAAATCCAAATGATTCACAGAAAAGTGGAGAAAAATAAAGAAGCCAGGAAAGTGCTATAGGAATAATCAAACAAGATAGATATAGCATTGGAAACAATTCAAAACCTGCAAAAAGAGGTCCAGATGATTAATAATGTAACATCAGAAATGGACAATACACTGAAAGGGCAAAGGTGTAGAACTGAAGAGATGGATGTCAGAATCAGTGATCTGGAAGACAAATCTCTCAATACCACTATGATAGAAAAACAAGCAGAAATAAAGGATAAAACAACCTGAAGAGAGTCTAAGATTAATGTTGAATAACATTAATTCTTCTTGTTATACCTCTTCATGTTATCATTTGGATTTGTCTCTATATCACTTGTCTGAATTCCTTCTCAGGCAGATCTAAAGCCTGCTCTTCTTCTGATGGGAAGTCTTTATCTCCTGGTGGATGGGATCAGGAGATAGGCTTCCCTTTTCATATCTCCTATTACTCAACTGCAAGGTATCTTAGCAAGTTCACTCTTCTGAATTGCTTTTCAGGTAGTTTCAGAGTTCTTCTCACTCAAAAGCATTTTCTAGCTTTTCTTCTTGGTCATTTATTGGAGCTACTCTGTAACTATTTGCACAGGAACAAAAATTTTTGCTGCTTTTTAGACACTGTGGGTTGTTGTATTTGTATTAATTTGATGAATGTATGTAGGTATATTCTTAAGCACTCTCTGATTTTCTCCTGATAGATGTTATCAGAAGGTGGACTTCTCTGTTCACTGTTCATACAATTCAGTTCAGAGTGTTTTTAGCGGGTGTTGGGTGTAAATGTTGCTCTGGTGTATAGCAGCTGGTATTGACTCTTGCTCAATTGGTGGGATTTTAGTGGGTACAGTGTGGCTTGACTTTATGATTGCAGTTGTTGTCTCCTTTGTCTCTGTTTCAGGCAGGTTACTGCAACAAGCATACTCTCTTATCTCTCACTCCACACACTCAACAGTGGTGGGTCACATTGGCCACCTAAATCAGAAGTCACCTCCTTTTGTTGCTTTTCTTCAATTTTTTTCTCCTGGTTAGGACTCAATCCACTTATTTATCACTTTTTTGAAGCTCAGTGTTCCAGAACCATCCTCTAAACCTTTTTTGCTTGGTTTTCTGTGTTTTTGCTGAAGAGGCTCTGCACAGCCTTTCTGTTTACTCTGTCGTTAAACCCCACCTCTTTACGGTAGGTTTTAAAAACAGGCTTGTAGCTTGATATCTGTTAAGGGAGATTTATTTATTGTTTCAGTTAAAATCAAATAAAACTGGATTGATGGTCAGAGTAGGTGAAGTTAGTAGCCCATGGACTTTGAACCTGATCTCTATGATATGTTATCACTAAGCCCCAAGCATGGCCAAGTATGAGCACATTCAGGGACAGTGATGGTATGAGTCAAAGATTCTTCTATTCCTGAGGCCTCTCCATCACCTCCTTTTTTGGCACTGTAAGATGAGCACTAGACTGTGAACCAAAAGGTCAGTGGTCTAAAACCCACCATAATGAAACCCATCAGAAATTATATACAGGGTCATTATGAGTCAGAGCTAACTTGTTGGCACTTAACAACAACAACTCCTTCACTTCAGGGAAACATACATTGCCACCAAGACATCTCTCAAGATGTTTAGACAGTCAATTCTCTGCTAACCTGATATCCATAGGAGTGTGGGCAAAGATACAAGAAACCTAACATGGCATCTCTTTTTGTCAGCCTTCAGGATTCTGCGATTTGCAATTCATTCCACAAGGAGATACTAACAAATTTATTCTATTTATAGTGACACTTTTTAAAGTGTTGAAGAGCAGAGATGTCAGCTTGAGGACTAGGGTGCGCCTGACCCAGGCCATTGTGTTTTCAATAGCCTCATATGGATGCGAGAGCTGGACAGTGAATAAGGGGGATCGTAGAAGAATTGATGCCTTTGAGTTGTGGTGTTGGAGGAGAATACTGAGGGTGCCATGGACTGCCAAAAGAACCAATAGATCTGTTTTGGAAGAAGTGCAGCCAGAGTGCTCCTTGGAGGCCAGGATGGCTAAGCTTCGTCTCTCCTACTTTGGACATGTAGTCCGGAGGAAACAATCGTTGGAGAAGGATGTCATGCTGGGTAGGGTTGAGGGTCGGAGAAAAAGAGGAAGACCTCCAACGAGATGGATCGGCCAGGTGGCATCATTGATGGACTCGGGGGTGGCAGCGGTGGTGAGGTTGGCCCAGGATCGAGCATTGTTTCGTTCTGCTGTGCATGGGGTCGCTATGAGTCGGTTCCGACTCGATGGCACCTGACAACAACAACAACAACATAGTGACACTAGCTCAGTCAGAGCTGACTTAGATAAATGATAATATATTTACTAAAACAATTTGGGTTCACTTGTTGAAGAAACTCATGATTTGCTAGTGATTTTTTGCCTCCTCTTTTTAACCAAGATATAGCCCCTGTTTCATTAGGTTTATTTTATTTTTAATTATTTTGGGGACCTATTTGGTGTCTAATTATCTGCATGTCAGTATGCACTATATAACCTTACTTTTTATTTCTTTTTTTCATTTATTTTATTTTATGATGACATGAATTAACAAATTGAAACCAAAGTGAATTTGGTGTAGCACTTCAGGCTAGCTATGAGTTATAAAGCATTCAAAGAACATTAGAAAGAAGTATTTTTTGTTGTTGCTGTTAATAATCAATTATCAGTTGATTTGTCATTGTTGTCATATAAGGTAATTTACCATCACAATCAAGTATAAGATCTCTAAATGTTGACATTTTAGTAGATTTAAATTCTGCCATTGGTATTTAGTTTCTATAAACCTTGATCAGTTGCCAAACTTTCGACATATTTGTGTTCTTGCCTATAAAATATGGATTATCAGAGAGTGGAGTCTCTAGGTTGTGCAAACAGTTATTAACTTATTTGCTGCTAACAAAAGACTGGAAGTTTGAATCAATCCAAAATAACCTCATAAAAAATGACCTGGCAATTTACTTCTAGAAGAATCAGTCACTGAAAACCCTATCAAGTATAGTTCTACTATTGACACTTGATGTCGCTAAGGTTTTAAGTCATTTGAATGACAACTGCTTGTTTGGTTTTATTTTTAATCAGAGTGTGGTTGAGAACATTAAATAAGATAGTACCTATAAAGTATTTGGTTGCCAATTATATAATAACTGCTCAATAAGTAATAAATATATACTATTAGGAGACAATCAAGATTTACAGATATGTCCACTTTTCTTTATATATAGCCAGACTTTGTCTATTTTAAATAAGAGATAAATATTGTAAGAAGTTGAATGTTTCTGCTGACACTGAAAAAAAGGTAGAGGTAGGATTGAGCCTTAGTCCACATAGTGACAGAATATCTTGCAACACTTGGCCTATTATATAATCGGCCTGCCACTTCTCAGACTGGCCTTGAGATGCTAGTGCTCATAGTAATAAAATATTATGTTTAGGATTTCCGAGGAGTACCTGATGGGTTTGAGCTGATGACCTTGTAGTTTTCAGTCCAGTGAAAAGTTTTTCAAAATGTCCCCTTCTCTCCAAACTTCATCAAATGAGTTTGAGCTTCTCCGCAAAAGAAACATATTAAATTGGTACACTTCAATCTTGGTAGCTCAGGAGGAACCCTTGGGCCCTTCAGAGCTAAATCTACAAATCTGAGTGACATATCTGCAAGAAAGAGACACACAAACATATACAATCCAACAGGCTGTGAGGATAATTGCAGAGTGGTGTTTCTTGGTATCCTAGGAATAATTACTTGAACGTTCTTTATCATTGTGTGTTAGATGTGATATGAAGCAATTATCCAGTTGCTTTTTGGTATATTGATGCCTGGGCTGTCTTTGAGTATTATCTTCATCTCACACTGTGGCGCTTCAGGACTTAATTCTGACACTTGAGTCTCTCATGGCAGATTGATAAGGCACGCTGGCTTAATCTTTCCTTTCTTAGGAGGAGACTCTGGTGTTTACTGTGTTATTAAGGATAAGTACTGATAACATGAGGTACTGCCATTTTATTTTTCTCCTTTCAAAATTTGATTTGTGTCTCAAATTCTCTTGTGCCTGGTCTCCTACTGCATATATTGGCACAATGGCATTTACTGCTAATTGTAAACTACCTTCATAATAAAGGCAGATATTATTGTTTTCCCCCACAATCACTTCCAATAGTCCCTGCATTCATAAGGGACCCTTCTTGTGACATGATTTTAATAGTAATCTAAGAAATAAGGTATATTAAGTCCACATGCTTAAGGCCTGTGCTCATTTTTGTGTGTGTGTGTGGGAGTAATACATGCAGGCATGGAAAATTCACCCTCCAAGAGGGGGTATATTTTCTTAACTTGAAAAAGACATTGTGTCAATATTTCCCAATTTCTTTTATTGGTACATTTCTTGAGTTACTCTGAGAACAGATTTTTATTTAAAGCATGGATAATCATGCCCACTTTTTCAGTATTTTATATCATATCATCTTGTTGGTGTCATACACAATAGAGGGATTCTGAAATCTTTCAGAAAGGGTGGAGATAGAAGCTTCTTGATGCTGTGTGAATGGCCCATCTTTGCTCCAAGTAGGAGGACCATGGTGAGGCACAGGCACAGACTGAACAATGGCCAAACCTGCCACAAGGACAACACATACCTGTGTGCTCCTTTGTGAGCAGTGCTGCCATCCCTGTGAAAAGATTCCAGCCAGCAACAGTTTGGAATGGCGTGCAGAAGCAGGGGCAGTTGAAGATGGCTCATCTTGACTTGCGCAAGCAATTAAATCCCAGTAACATTGTTTGATCTCTATGAGCCATTTTTCCATCATTAAGAAATGAGCAGAATCATAACTTTCTTATGACGATAATATAAAAAGTAAATGAGTTGTTGGTGATCAACTTTTTAGCACAGGGTCTGTAAACGGTAAGCTATCTCTATAAGTTCTGCTGTACTGTTGGGTTCTGTTGACTTTTTTCCAACTCACAGAGACCTTCACTTGGGTTTCTGAGGAGCAGCTAGGGAGTCTGAACTGCCGACCTTGTGGTTCAAACTGACCTTGTGGTCTGTAGTCCAGTCCATTATCCTGCAATGTCACACCAAGTATTAGCTATTATTTATTTGACCATTTGCTTATTTGTTCATACAAAGGGTTAGGTCATTTAGGTTCAAGATTTCTGGACTTACTGTTATCCTTGGTCTGTGAAACAGGTTTCTAGTTTAATTTATCATTTAACTCTCTCTTATTCAATAACCAGTTTTTATTTGTCACCCCACACCCCATAGATAAATATTCCAACACTTCAAAATATTTAATGTATAATAATTTGCCATGTATGACCATTGGCCTTTCTCTGCTACCCACAAGGAGAGATAAAACCTGAGTAGGGGTGATGGGAGATTAGAAATAAAAAGGAGACGCAAGACACATTTGAAAATAGAATTGTAGGGACCAGGTGGGACACAGCATTCTGATGGAGAATCTGTGGCACCAACTTAGGCAGCAAGTTTATTTTATACACAGCTCAAGGGGAGGTGCTTGGGGGCAGGGAAAAGAATAATATCTGGTGTTTTGATGCATGCACTAAGCAGGACTTTATCAGAAAAAATGTAGCTGCTAGGGAAACAGAGATAGGGCAGCTAGAATGTTGTGCAGGCTGAGCCGAAGAACATAGCTAAATATAAGAAAAGACCTTGCAAGTACCCAGACCCATGATGCATTCCGCAGGGGAGGGCATGGGAACTTTAACTTGGAAGCAGCCCAAGTTTCTGGGCCACAACTGTTCAGTTGCAATGCTTCGGTTAAATTATCCCCAAGTCAGGGAACTTCAGCTCAGCTGCTCCCAACAACAATTTCAGTGAATGTGCTGTTTAATAATATATTTTGGTTTTATTTTGTAAGTATCATTTTAATTTACATACATATTGTTATGCTAGATCTTATTGGTTTATTTCTTTTTTTTTTTTTCCTTCTCAATGTTCTTTTTCTTCTTTTATTTTCTTTCCTTAGAATGATGCTTTTAAGGCCTAGCCACTTATCCATCTTGCTGGGTGAAATCCATAAATCTAGCTTATGGCTTCTCACTTCTGCATAGAACACCTTCGTTTGCTGTTCAGTGTGTTCTGCTTTTCTTGCTAGCCCTCTGTTATCCAGTTGATTCTGATAGGGAAACAGAGATAATTTCCTGGCAACATACTGGAGACACATAGGAGCATAACATAGGAGATACACCACCACCTTCCTCTCTAGGATGCTGCAGCATCTCCCTCCCACACACATTATCCAGTTCCCAGCGGACTTTAATTTCCTTATATATATTTTTTCACATTAATATCTTTGGTCTGTGCTTTCCTTTTATCTTTTTAATTTCTTCAGGGTTGACGTTAAGTGGGGAATTCAAAGTGTGTCCATTTGTCATCTTGTCGGGATCTAAAATCACTTTCATTTTTTTTTTGGTCTTTTCTCATCTTCATAACTTCATACATTACCCTGGTGTTTGGTACCCTTTAGAAGCTACATGCACATCATGAAGACATACTTAGAAACCTTGGGAAAGTAAAGTGAAAACAAACACACCTCTGTGATCAAACAACTGCTACAATGCATAAAACCCATAGCATAAATAAAGGTCTGCTTTCTGGTCAAACTACACAAGACAGTATTTCTTAAACACACAAAGTTTGAAAAGTTAAAATTAGAACTCTGGAACAAGTTTTCTGGATGGTAGTTTATCAGTGTTTCAGGAGGCTTACAAATGGCCATACCCATTTTTCTATTATATTATTAAGTGCTGTTGAGTCAGTTCCTACTCCTAGTGACTCTGTACAGGGTTTCCAAGGAGCAGCTGGTGGGTTTGAACTGCACAGTCCAGTGCTGATCCTACAGTGCCAAACTAGGAGTCCTGTATTCTTCCTAAAGAGATAATTAGACTTACAATCAAGGAATTACCTCTATTTGTTCATTCTAGCATATATTTATACAGATGTGTTGTTATTGTTAAGTGATGTCCAGTCAGTTCTGACTCATAGTCACCCTGTTTAAAGTTTCCAAAGAGCAGCTGGTGACTTTGGACTTCTGACCATGCTGCTTAAATCAACCTTGCAGTTCAGTGCTTATCCTACAGTGCCATACCAGGACCCCACATAGATGCATATATCAGAAGTGCAGCCAGAATGCTCCTTGGAGGCCAAGATGGTCAAACTTTGTCTCGCATACTTCAGACATATTATCAGGAGAGACCAGTCACTGGAGAAGGATATCATGTTTGGTAAGGTGGAGGGTCAGAGAAAAAGAGGAAGACCCCAATGAGATGGATTGGTCAAGTGGCAACTTCGATGGACTCAAGCATGGCAACAGTAGTGAGGTTGGCCCAGGATTGGACAGTGTTTCATTCTGTTGTGCATAAAGTCGCTATGGGTGTGTACCAACTCGATGCCACCTAACAACAACAACAACAACATACTGATTAGGATCAAAGACCACAGTCTTCAATATGGATTGCACTTCAATGTAAAGAAAACAAAAGTTCTCACACTGGACCGATAAATAACATCATGATAAATGAAGAAAAGATTGAAACTGTCAAACACTTAATTTTTCTAGAATCCACCATCAATACTCATAGAAGTAGCAGTCAAGAAATCAAACTCCGTATTGAATTAAGCAAATCTGCTGCACAAGACCTCTTTAAAACATTCAAGAGCAAAGATGTCAGTTTGAGGACTATAATGTGCCTGACCCAAGTTTTGGTATTTTCAATAGCATCATATATACATGTTAAAGTTGGACAATGAATAAGAAAGACAATAGAAGAACTGATACATTGGAGTTAAGGTATTGGAGAAGAATATTAAACGTACCATGGATTGCCAGAAGAGCAAACATAACTGAGTTGGAAGAAGTACAGCCAGAATGCTCCATGAAGCCAGGATGTCAAGACATCATCTCGCATATCAGGAGTGACCAGTCTCTGAAGAACATCATGTTTGGCAAAGTAGAGGCTCAGCAAAAATATGAAGACCCCCAACAAAATGGATTAGCACAGTGGCAGCAGCAATGGGCTCGAGCATAACAAGGATTTTGAGGTTGGTACAGGATAGGGCTATGTTTCATTCTGTTACACATAAGGTCACTTTGAATTGGAACTCACTTGATGGCATTTAACAGCATTGTTGATACCGATTGTTAGGGACCCTTATAGGATTTACAAGAAGTGACTAGTGGGTTTGAACCACTGATATTGTGGTAGGCAGTTCATGCCTATCATACAGTACAACACCAGGACATTACACACACACACATATATATATATATTCAAACACAGAAAAATGGTTGCCTGAAGAGAATGGAAGAAAGATATAGCCATTAAAAACTTGTTTTAGAAATGTATTTAATGATGTGAGAAATATGTAAAATACAGTGTTATATTAAAAAAGTAGAATATATTTTGCTCTCTAAATTTTTATGACAGTAAAACACTATAAAGCATAACTACAAATTCAAATTCTTAAAAAAACATAAAAAATCATATATGTATTTAAAAATATAATGAATATACAAAAAAGTGAACAGTGATAATCTGCTGGTGACCTGATTATCTGTGAGGTCATGTAAATGGTTCATACACTGTAATTTGGGACATTAATATATGCTGTGGTTATAGGTAACTCAGAATGGAAGACTTGAGTTGTATCAATATAATAACCTATAGAGTCTATTAATACTAGATATGAGGAGGCTTCAAAGTGTTCGTGGAAAAATTCAATCAACTTTTAATTCCATATTTCCATTAATTTTTAAAGCCCTCTTATATATACACATCCATATCACATATAGTAAGTCTTTTTCTGGACTTATAATACTCAATCTTCCAAAACAGTTTATGAGGTATGTACTATTACTCTTATCATTTTTAAAATATAAAAAATAAACTCAGAGCAATGAAGTACCTTGTCATAAATCATACTCCTAGAAAGTTGAGGAGCCATGAACAAACCTAAAACTTCTTGACATTGTTGTTGTTAGGTGACATCCAGTCACTATTAACTCATGGAGACCCCATGCACAACAAAACAAAACACTGCCTGGTCCTAGGCTAACCTCCAACTGTTGTCACGCTTGAGCCCATTGCAGCTGCAATGGTGCTAATCCATTTCATTGGGGGTCTTCATATTTCTGCTGAGCCTCCATTTTGCCAAACGTGATGTTCTTCAGAGACTGGTCACTCCTGACAGTATGTCTGAAGTATGAGATTAGCCCCTACTTTTTACTGATTCTGAAATACTTTGAATGAAGGCGAACAAGAAATGTTGGTAGTATGGTCCTAGATTATGTTGTCGTCTTGTTGGCTGAGTCAACTCTTGTGAACAGCTAGCTGGTAATGTCCAGGCCTGGCCACCTCAAAGGTAACAGATAACTGAACTAAGATCTCAAGGGAAGGGTGGCTGGCCAGAATGCTTGCCAAGATAGGTATATTAATGCTTTTGTTTTGCAGCCTCCACCGGAGCTGATGAATGAGATTAGCTGGCTAAAGTTATGGTGCTTTGCAGCCTCCTTGAGAATTTACTCAGGGAAAATTCAGGGAGCTGTACTTATTCCTAACAAGCATGTTGACTCATTGATTAAAATGTGCTGGACTTGGTCAACTTTTTCCATAGCAAGTCATTTATAACACCCATTATGTGAGAAATCCAGAATGCTATGAGAGCTAATTTAAATTATAAGTGCTCTTGAAAGCCATGACTGGAAATGACTCTCTGAGCCCTTAGGCCCTTGCAGTGATTTGCAGTATACTTTCAAAGAAGGGCTTTTAAGTGACTTGGTTCATTATATGTGCATCCTACATCAGAAAGAGTCCATGCATTAGGGAGGAGAAATTATGAGGCCAGAGCACTCTTCTTATTAGAAATGCAATATACACAGAAAGCTGCACACTGGTCAGATATCGCTAAGCCCTTGGTTATTCCTAATACTGGCCTGAGGTTCTAATACCTCTGCAGAATGTGAATATACATGTTGTCTTACGAGAAATACAAAATTTCCCAGAGGAACACAGTGGAAAAAGATCGCTCTTTCTCTTATGATTTTGGCTGAGTCAAAAGACAGTGCATGCTATGTTTTATGGATACAGCCCTATGAAAATTCCATAAGGAGCTAGGGGTGGTTCAACAGTAGAATTTTTGTCTTCACAGCCCTGGACCTTAAGGTCCATTTGAACCACCAGTGGCTCTGAGGGAGAAAGATGAGCCTTTCTATTCCCACAAAGATTTACAGCCTCAGAAACCCTATACAGGGTCCCTATGAGTCTGACTCAACTTTTTGGCACTTAACAACTGTGTACCATAGTTACTGTGTGATATATATATGTGTGTATATAATCAATGAGTCGATGCAATATAAATCTGTAGAAGTCTAAGTTAGTTATTCATGCTGGATTTAAGAATTTTAAAGGGATTTCATAGTCAAGATGAAGCTAGTGACTTTTCTCACAATGTTCAGTCAGACAGCAAACTTTTCAAAGATATTTGCTGTGTGATGAATACCATTCTTCTACTCCAAGGAGTCCTGGTGTGGTGCTGGAGGATTAACACTGGACTGCAAACCACATATTTGGCATATGAAACCCACAAACTGCTCCTTGGAAACCCTATACAGGGTAGCTATGAGTTGGAACTGAATCAACATCAATTAACAACCCCAAGGAGAAGATGTGGGGGAAGAATTTGCTGCTCTCTTTAAGCCTAGTGAAAAATGCTTCACTCAAAACATTTCAAAAGTTGCAGTTAGGGAATATACTAGCCTGATTTGTAACCCACCCCCACACCCCAAATAATATAATGGGCTGCTCGTGGTGGTGGTAGTTATGTGCTGTGGAGTCAGTTCCAACTTATAGTGAGGATGTATAGAGTTTCAGAGGCTGTAAATCTTCACCTTTCTCCTCTGGAACCACTGGTAGTATTAAACTGCTAACCATGAGATTAGCAGCCTGACTCATGACCACTACGCTACCAGAGCTCCTTAATATAAAGGGCTAGCCATCCATATAATTGGAGAAAAAACTGAAGTTGTCAAAGATTTCATTTTGCTCAGATCAATCATCAACACTCTGGGAAGCAGAAGTCAAGAAATAAAACGGTGGATTGCATTTGGCAAATCTGCTCAAAGACAACTTTAAAGTGTTTAAGAGCAAAGATGTCAGTTTGAGGATTAAGGTGCACCATACTCAGGCCATGGTATTTTCAGTAACCTTCTATGTATGTGCAAGTTGAACAGTGACTAAGGAAGACCTTAGAAGAATTGATGCATTTGAATTATGTGTTGGAGGAGAATATTGAAAATACTATTGACTGCCAAAAGAACAAACAGATCTGTGTTGGAAGAAGTACAGCCAGAGTGCTCCTTGGAAGCCAGGATGGCCAGACTTCGTCTCTTATTCTTTGGACATATTATCAGGTATGACCAGTCCCTGGAGATACCATATTGGGTAAAATGGAGGGTCAGAAAAAAAGAGGAAGACCCCCAATGAGATGGATTGGCACAGTGGCAGCAGCAATGGGCTCAAGCATAAAAAAGATTGTGAGGTTGGTGCCGGACCAGGCAGTGTTTCATTTTGTTGTGCATAGGGTCACTGTGAGTTGGTACTGACTTGATGACACCTAACAGCAGGAACAATAGGCATGGGTTAGCTGCTTGTGTCATGGAGCAAAGGAAAGGTTGTCACTTTATTATGATTTAAGTTTTGGGAAAGCAAATGGTATGAGTGGTCCCCAGATGTGAATCAAGTTGGAAAAGAACCAATATGGAATTATCTTGAATTCTGTCCAATGAAGACACATAGAGGAATGAACAGGTATCAAAGAGAAAAAAATCTAAAGATATTTCCAGATTCCTAGGTCACCTGAGGGTGTAAATAATGAGACTAGGGGAAAATGTACCTATAAGAATGTTACTACAAGTAGGACATGTCTGAGGATGGGAGCTACATTGGCCATTGAGGAAACCTCAAAATACACCAGACATTTTCCCTGACCCTCTGAACTCTATTCCTACCATCCATTCAACCTAGAAGAGAGTAGAGGTAAACTGAGAACCTACACCCCTCACCCCATTTTCCATTATACAAAGCACTAACTGGGGAAAGGCAGATATTTGAGCTGTTTGAAGTTTTGGTTACTATATAGGAGTAAAGATTCTCAATTTTGTGAAACACTACTGCAGTTGATGACTTATTAGTATCTTTATGTTTATTTCCTAAGCATGATCAAAAAGCCATGAACTACATAGGATTTAGTTACAGGGTTATGGAAGAGTATCCCTCTCTAAATACACTTTTTTCAGGTGATAGTGGGAGACAGAAGTAAAGTTGCTTTGTGACTTCATCCATTAGAGGTAGCACCTTAGAGCCCAGCTACTATTATCCAGCCAGCACACCAGCTTCCGTCCCAGTGTGGGATTTGCTCTCATAGCATGAGAATAATAAGATCTGGGAAGTGAGATACCTGGGTTTTAAGAGATGTCAGTTGCCTTATATGTAGAGGAGGGAAAGAGACTCCATCTTCACACATATAAATACTGTGCTGTCATTTTATTTTTAAGTACTGTTGAATTGGTTCTGACCCACAGTGACCCTGCATAGGGTTTCCAAGGAGTGAATGGTAGGTTTGAACCACAGACCTTATGGTTCAAATTGACCTTGTGGTCCAGTGCATTATCCTTCAGGGACATATCAGGACTATAGAGACTATTTAGTCTTAAACAGGAATAAAGACAAGAGAAGACAACATAGGTCACCTGGGTGAGGGAAATCATATATGCCATGATGAATTTCCAAAGTTATATCTCTACAAGGTGACCTGTTGTAGGGCACAGAAAATAAAGGTATCTTCTTCCACACTCATAAATGACAGTAGCAATGTGTTACATAAGCATGCTGGGCCTACAGAAACAGAGAGAGGATTATTGCAGTTAGGGAAGCTTACAGACGGTTTCTGAGACTCTCAGAGCATGATATCACAACCAGGCAATGGTTAAGGGGCGTGCCCAGGAAAGTTCCTGCAAGGGCCGCTGGGGGAATGTGGCCCAAAGTCCATGTTTGAATATTCTGCTTCTAACTCTGGCAGTTCAGCTGTCAGAGATGCTTGAAGTACTGAAGAAATACTGGCATCTGAACACTTAAAATTAGGCACAACATGGAATTAAGCCCTGCCTGAATGGAATCAATTGAAGGCAAAAAGCCTTCGCATTTTATGCTCCATAGAATATATTTTGAAAAATGGACTGGGCAGAAGTTTTGACCATAACTTGCTGATGGAAAACAAATTCAAAGTGAGTATCTTATTAGAACCCTAAAACAAACAAACAAGTAAAAATAGACCCTGTGTTGTCATGCTAGTTCAAAGTCATGAGCACCACATCTCTTACAGAACAGAACTGCTCCGTAGAGTTTTCTTAGCTGTAATCCTTGTCTAGTCAATATCCAGGCCTTACTTTCGTGATGTGTTTGCTTGGGTTTGACCCACCAACCTTCCATTTAATAGTATAGTGCAAATCATTTGACCATCCAGGAGCTTGCTTTAAGGACTACACCAAAAAAATACGTGTTTTCTTCTGGAGTGACAAAAAGAAGGCTCAAGATTAATTTTATTTTCCATAGCATATTGCATCCCAGTTTATGAATAAAAATAAAGGATGCCCTGTATTTTCATATAAACATGTCCCAAATATTTCATGGGACATATTCATACTATGAAATTTTTTTGTAGTTTATCTGAAGTTAAAATTTAACTGGATGTTCTGTATTTTACCAGGAAATCCTAACTGTATTCTTTTTCCCAAATCTTATAATCAGAATATTTTTAGGCTACAACTCCTTGAAAAATGTTCAGTGATAGAGCCTTGTTCTTGCTGTAGTTAAATGCTGTTGAGTCAGTTCTGATTCATCACAACCCTGTATAGTGTTTCTGAGGAGCAGCTGGTGAATTTGAACAGCCAACCTTATGATTCGAACCGACTTTGCGGTCCAGTGCATTATACCACAGCACCACACCAGGATCCTATTTTATTGTTATGTGCCGTGGAGTCGGTTCCAACTCATAGTGACCCTGTACAGCATTTCCAAGGCTGTAAATCTTTACAGGAGCAGAAAGCCTCATCTTTCTCCTGCGGAACAGTTGGTAGTTTCCAACTGCTGACCTTGTGGTTCACAGACCGATTCGTAACCACTACACTACCAGGATCCGATAGAGCCTTACATATCTACAATGATCATTGTCACTGAAGCAAAGCCTGGCAACCATTATTTGGCCAGCAATATGAAAGAACAACTTAAATTGAAACTATCCAGAATTATCTATGTGTGGGAATACTCTATTCTCCTACATGAACCAAACCAAATTCACTGCCATTGAGGTGACTCTGACACACAGCAACCGGATAGCATGGACTAGAACTGCTCCTTATTGGTTTCTGAGGCTATCAATCTCTGTGGGAACTGACAGTGGCATCATTTTCCTATAAGCAGCTGGTGGATTTGAATCACCAACCTTGCAGTTAGCAACCCAAATGCTTAAACCCATATGACATCAGGGCTCCTTTTCTCTTACGTGAGGCGATGTTAAAGCTGAAACAGTTGAAACACTGGGGAACCTTTCCCAGATAACTTAGATTGTTGGACAAATTGCTAAATTACTTTGAGCCCTCTGGTCATCTGCAAACTGTGACTACCAAAGAACCATGTTGTTGTAAGTATGGTGGAGTTGATTTGATTCAGAGCCACCCTGTACAGGGTTTCTCTAAGGAGTGGCTGGTGAATTTGAACTTACGGCCTTGAGGTTCAAACCGACCTTGAGGTCCAGTGCTTATCCTACGGTACCATACCAGGACTTCATCAAAGAACTACAATGAGAACTAAATAAAATAATGGAGGAAAATTCACCTGCAACATTAAAAATTAAAATCTTGACAAATGCTATTACTTTTGGCGATAGTATAAGAACTAATGCATTTTTCAATTTCTCTGTTGGCATTCTGTTTGTACAGAATCACTGCATGAAAATTACTTTTTAAAGTAACATGCAACTCCAGACAAACTGACGCCCTAATGAACTCAGGCTTAGCCAGAGATATCATTACTACAATAGACTGAAGAATCCCAGTTCACCTATTCAGAACTTTCCTCATCAACAGCTTTCCACAAATGAACTCTGAATGGTCATACTATTTCAATGACCCTGTTTCTCCCTTTCACTGCCAACTCCACAGACATGCTCAAAAAGAAACAGCTCAGAGGTGATCGGAAAGAATGAAACCTCCAATGAGGAAAAGCAGTGTGTCAGACCTCACTATGCCAAGCTCGGAATCCTGGTGTGGTTCTTTAAGATAAGCACTGGACTGCTAACTATAAGGTCTGCAGTTCAATCCACTAGCTGCTCCTTGGAAATGCTCTACAGAGTCACTATGAGTCTGAAGTGACTTGAGGTGTGGAGCTGTGTGTTAATGCTCTGGACTGCAAGGTTGGTTTGAACCACAAAGTCGGGAATTCAAGCTCACCAGTCGCTCCTCAGAAACCCCATACAGGATAGCTCTAAGTCAGAATGAACTAGACAGCACTTGACAACAACAACAAAGCATGTGACCTTTGATGGCACATCCTTCACTTCACATCCAAGCTATGCCAGGTTGCTTGTGACCATTATTCCTCAGGCTAGGGCAGGCTGGGCTTGGTGCAAAGGCAGGTTTTTCTCTCTAGATGACCTTCCTCCCAAGCAATAGCCTCCTCTTGGATAGTTACAGCAACTCATTTTCACTGGCTTCAACACTCCTTCTTCATTTGCTTCTTCTCACTTTCTGGTGGCCTGTTTTTAATTCCTTTTGAGATCATTAATGTTTGCTGTTGTATTTGTTGATCCACTTACCAAACCATGTATAGAGTAAGCAAAGCACATTTGATCTTAATTTTGCAGTGCTCATTATCACTTTGCTTTTAATCCTTTCCTTGTGATCTTTATCAAAAAGTTGCTTGCAAAACTTAGGAAGAAAATGTCCTTCATATCTTTTTATTTTATTTTATTTTCTCTTCTTCTTCCTTTACTTTTTTAATGACAATGCCAGAACAGCAAGTGACTTCCCAGTGAGCTTCAGGAAATCTAACTAAACAACAAAATAGTTGTGTGATGTCCAATATAGTGAAAAATGTCTTACAGAAAAACCTTTAGCTAAGAGCCTAGGAAGGAAAGTAAAGGCATTTTTTAAAAATCAGAAGCTTGGTGGAGACAAATGGTGCTTGATGAGCACTTGAGATGAATACCACAGGATAATGCAAGCAATCAGCAGGTTTGTGAGGAATATGCTGATATCTACAGGAAAAATGCAATGGCAATGGTGCTAACAGATAAACACAGGAGCTCCAAAAATATTATTGCTGGGAAACCCTTGACACTCTGGCCATCTTTTATGGTGCCCCTAGAGGGGAAATTCAGGATCCAGTGTTTGTGACCCTTCATCCTTCCTATAATAAATCCATTCACATTGTCCTTTCGAGCCTTCTCTACAGTAAACTCCATTACATCACAAATCAGCCAGTCAGCCCTACATCTATGTGAATATTTAACAACAAAACAGAACCAATAAGAAATATACATTGATTACTTTTGAAAAATGAAGCCAGGAATTAAGATTTATATTGATTACCTTCTGCTGAACATTCTCATTAATGTTCATTTCAGCTTCCCTTGGGTTCCAGTTGCTCGTCTCCATAATTGGCCATGTTGACCACTTGAATTGTCCAAGTAGAGCGTGGCTTATCTTTTCTACCTCTCAGAAATTCCTATGCACTTTTTTTTCTTATAAAGCCTATATATCTTTCTTTCCTTCAGCAGAAAGTATAAAAAGTTAGAAACATTTGTGATTTAATTGGTACGCCCAAATACAAATTACAGGTGATGTATGGTTGTGTTGTTAGGTGTTATTGAGTCAGTGCTGACTCATAGCTACCCTATTCATAACAGAATAAAACACTGCCAAATCCAGCACCAAACTCACAATTGTTGCTTTGTTTGAGCCCATTGCTGCAGCCATGGTGCCAATCCATCTCATTGGGGTTCTGTCTCTTTTCTCCAACTCTCCACTTTACCCAACATGACACCCTTCTCCAGGGACTGGTTTCTTTTGATAATAAGTTCAAAGTATAAGAAACGAAGTCTGGCCATTCTGGCTACCAAGGAGCAGTCTGGCTATACTTTTTCCAGACTGGTTTGTTCTTTTGGCCCTCCCTGGCACTTTTAATATTCTCCTCCAACACCATAATTTAAGTGCATCAATTCTTCTAATAGCTTCCTTTTTCACTGTCCAACTTGAACATGCATATGAGGTTATTGAAAATATCATGGCTTGGGTCAGGTACACCTTAATCCTCAAACTGGCATCTTTGCTCTTCAACACTTTAAAGAGGTCTTGTGCAGCAGATTTGCCTAATGCAATATGTCATTTGATTTCTTGACTGCTGTTTACCTGATTGTTGATGGTTGATCTGAGCAAAATGAAGTTTTTCACAACATCAATGTTTTCACCATTTGTATGAATGTTGTTTATTGATCCAGTGGTGGGGATTTTTGTTTTCTTTGCATTGAGGTGCAATCCATAATGAAGGTTGTGGTCTTTGATCTTCATCAGTTAGTATTTTAAGTCCTTTTTGCTTTCAGCAAGCAAGGTTGTATCAAGTGAGATGGCCTAAATGGTGTATGCTCTATCAATCAACATGGATTGAAATGAGCAAAAATTAGATTTAAGTTCATACATATACAACCAAACATATCACCACCCTTTGTGCTTTTGGAGCTAGTAATAAAAGATACGATTAATGAGTTGTAAGAGTTCTTTCAGGCTTTCTGTCCGGTGCTAGTTGATAAATTTACTATCAGTTGATCTGCTCTGATTTTTCCAGATAGTAATAATAAAACAAAAGTAGTCCAACTCCTCTGACCCCTCAAAGATGGTTCATTCAACCTCTTAATTAAAGTAATGCATGATGGACTAAGTAAATTTGTTCCCAGATGAAGCTGAACAATTGAGGTTTGTCAATCGTCACTAAATCATTAAAGATATTGTGGGATGCACCACACCTATTTAGGAACGCAGGACCTACTCCCACCAGCCTCTACAAGGATGGCCTTTGCTGAAGAGAGCCATCTTGCTCAAGGTCATGACCCCATTCTAGATGGTTCACATCCAATAATAATCAGCCTGGGACAATAAAACCTTAGCTCCTTTGGCCCAGCACAGCATAACATTAAAGAGTCAACTTAGTTTTAGATCAAGTAAAATTGACTTTCACCTCCTTTGAGATTACATCACAGGTTGACTTCATCCTGTACCAGATTCTACTTTTCTCCATTTCCTTCCATGGATGTCAATCTCAAGAGCAGTCCCTGATCACTTTCCTGCTCACAAATCTTCATTTCAGAGTCTATTTCTGGAGAATCCAGACTCCAACAGCTGTTTCGTTTTGATTAGGCTCTTGAGCTCACACATTCCCACCTAGTGGGGAAGGCTCTGAGTTATTTTGTTCTATTTATATTGTTCTCTGAGAATCTATAGCTGTTTCCAACTGAAACAAGGTAGCTAATATGACTAGACCAAAGAAATGTGAATATTAAATATTAACCATCATTGCTTAGACTACCAGAGCCCTCATTAGTTTTATTTGATATGTATCCAAAATATCAAATCAAGATTTAGGTTAAAAGATCAATCAAGTCACCACCCCAACCCCAACCCCTATAAATTGCAAACTGGATAGAAGAAGGAGTGGAAATTGATTACTGAAGGTGGTTTTATATTTCATCAGTGATCTAGAAATTCTGATAATTTTCCAAGTTTTAAGATAAATCAGCAAGTTGGTAGGATATAAAGGGAAATATAAAAGGAGTGCAATGGTTCTGTAGGATAAGCACTGGACTGTGAACCACAGGTCAGTGAGGTTCAAGCCTACCAGCCTCTTGGTAGGAGAAAGATGAAGCTTTCTGCTACCCCAAAGATTTACAGTCTCAGAAACCCCATACAGGGTCTCTTAACAACTTAACAGTAAAGGGAACTTGAAAAGAATTTCACCAAGTTGCCTTGTAAGTGAATAGTCACTGCCACCTATAAAGATGATTTGTTACTAGATGTTCAACTCTGCACACTTTTTAGAGGATGGCAAAAAAGAGCTGATAATGATTTTTTCATAGTTGGAAATACAGACTTTTCTTAATTATTTTAAAATTTAATTCAGCAATATGTGCTCTTGAAGTTGTAGTGTAGAATAGCTTGTTGCTACATAAAATTAGTTTTCATCTTCTTTTCTTCTAAGTCCTTAGGTCAGTGTATAACCCTTAATTCCGGTAGAATTTAGAATTTAGGTAATAATATATGTGGTTGGTTGGTTGGTTATGTGCTGGGGAGTCGGTTCCGACTCATAATAACCCTGCACAGGGTTTCCAAGGCTGTAAATCTTTACAGGAGCAGAAAACCTCATCTTTCTCCCACGAAACAGCTGGTAGTTTCCAACTGCTGACCTTGGGGTTCGCAGCCTGATTTGTAACCACTCCCTGCTTATGTAAGGTTGACTTTCTTCATCCGACCCATTGTACTATTTTGTCAATATGTGTCAGCTCACATCCAATGCCAGTATACATACCATTTGAGGCTTCTATTTAAGCATGGATATCAAAGAAGCTCAAGCTGCACTTAAAGCATTAATGAAAAAGAAATCTCCAAGAGATGACAGAACACAAATTGCAATGCTTCAACAAACGGATGCAGCACTAGAAGTGCTTACTTGTCTGTGCCAAGAAATTTGGATTGCTTGAATCCACCATCAACACTCAGTGAAAGTCAAGAATTCAAACAACATATTACATTAGTCAAATCTGCTACAAAAGAGCTTTTTAAAGTGTTCAAGAACAGAGATGTCAGTTTGAGGACTAAGGTGTGCCTGGCCTAAGCCATGCTATTTTCAATTGCCTCATATGCATGCGCTCTGGTAGTGTAGTGGTTATGAATCGGGCTGTGAACTGCAAGGTCAGCAGTTCGAAACTACCAGCTGTTCCATGGGAGAAAGATGAGGCTTTCTGCTCCTGTAAAGATTTATAGCCTTGGAAACCCTGTACAGGGTCTCTATGAGTCGGAACAGACTCCACGGCACATAACAACAACAACATCATATGCATGCGAAAGCTGGACAATTAATAAGGAATGCCATAGAAGAATTGACGCATTTGAATTACGGCATTGGGAAAAATACTGAAAGTACGGTAGACTGACAGAAAAACAAACAAGTCTGTGTTGAATGAAGTGTAATCAGGCTGCTTAGAAGTGAGGATGGGGAGACTTTGTTTCTCATTGTTTGGACAACATGTCAGGAGTGATCAGTTCTTGTAGAAGGACACCATACTTAGTAAAGGGTCAGCAGAAAAGAGGAAAACTCCCAATGAGATGGATTGATACAGTGGCAGCAACTGTATGGGCGGGATAGTGTGAGGATAGCGCAGGACCAGGCAGTGTTTTGTTCTGCTGTTCTTAAGGTTGCTATGAATCAGAACCAATGCTAGGGCTCCTAACAACAACACATGGAATAGAAATGGCCAAAACCTTAGAGATCCACAGAATTTTGGAAACCACAATCTCAGAGAGACACAGATTAATCAAAATGACCTTATTTAGTTTCCTTTCTTGTTTTCTTTCTTCCTTTCTCCCCTTTGATTCATTCATTCCTTTTCCTGACTTTTAACCCTGGCTGTGCAACAGAATTACCCAATTGAGTGTTTTGATTTGCCTTTTATTTTTTAAGAACGCATGGGCTCAAGCACTGAAACAATTTCTGAGAAGCTAGCCTGAACATCTTCATTTGTAAAATGCACCCCAGGCAATTCTGTAGCTTGGCCAGATTTGAGAAGCATCGAGTTTCCTCATCCATAAGTAAAGTGCCAGTGGACTGGAGAATAGATTTGGACACACTGATCAATAGGCACAATCACCAATTGCCATTCATCTCTAAGTTGCTCCAAAGATTTGGTGCACCAGCTCTCAAAGTTATTATTAATGCTTTCAGAACATCAGTACTGTGAGGGAGGCGGACACATACTCCACAATATGAGGACATTTTTGGTAAAACACAATATCTTATTCCTCTAGGATATGACCAGATTGACTTAAATTTTGCTTCATTTATGAAAGAACAAAATCTTTACTGCAGGAACATGATTAACTTATTGATAGTTGATTAGGTTTCATTTGTATATTTGTTTGACAAATTGATTTAAAAAAAAAAAAAAGCCTGTGTGGCACCATTTGCAATCTGCTGCTAACACAAAGATTGACAGCTGTAACCCGCTCATTAGCAACATTGAAGGAAGGTTTGATGCAGTGCTTCCATAAAGATTATTGAAAAAAATCTATCTATAGCTATATAGAGAGAACGCAGCTTAGCTCTGCCTCATAGAGTTACCAGGAGTTAAGGGCTGACTCACTAGAAGCTAAAAACAACAATGATAAAACATTTCATAGCACATTCTCTTACTTTAGCAGTTAGTGCTAATGTCTAAGCAATGACTCTGAAATTTCTAACTCAAATTCACCTTTTGGATGAAAGAAATACACAAACAGATATACTGTGGATAGCATTTTCATGGAAAATGCAGGGTTTTTATTCCCAAATGTTCCTTTAAGGGTTCTTTTTTTAAAAGGAACTAAAAAGCAAATGTTGAATGATACTTTTTTCCCCCTTCCTCTAGACCAGTATGTCTTTTTACTCTGACCCTTATGAGGTCTCCTAAATCTTTCTCCTTCCTTCTTTTCTCATCTACCTGCATGGGAGCTCACATGCAGGGCCTGACCTGCTCTCTTTCATTTCCTTTGTATTAGGAGAAAGTATGCCTGGATGGAAATTCGTGAGTCTTCGGTTTTTGAGCATTCTTGATTCTGCTGTCTTGGGGCATCACTCTTTGTATTATAGATTTTTCATGTTTTCCCACAGTTGTCAGAAACAATGCAAAATGAAAAAGGGATATTGATTCTCTTTCTTCTGTGGGACATAGACTATTTTCATATGACTTCAGTTAGAAAAACAGGACATTTCTTTTATTTGGTTTTGCTTTTGCCCAACCCTGATGTTTCCTTAGGAGTAAATCAACATTAGACTCAGAAAGCAAAACAAAATAAAATAAACTATTCATTGTTTTCCAGTTAATAGAAAAAAATACTGTATTACAAAACCTTACATAAAATTCATTTATTTAGAAATAGTGATCTGAAAAAATGATGGTGACAATATAATTTTAACTTAAAGCAAGGAGTGTAAAATGTTTAACATATGAGAAATAGATATGTCTTAGTCCCTATCTCATTAGATAAAGCCTACTGGCTGATATATATATATATATTTGTTGTTGTTGTTGTTAGGTGCCATTAAGTCTGTACCAACTCATAACGACCCTTTGCACAGCAGAATGAAACACTGCCCGATCCTGGGTCAACCTCACTACTGTTGTCACACTTGAGCCCATCGATGCTGCCACTTGGCCAATCATCTCATTGGGGGACTTTCTCTTTTTCTCTGACCCTCCACCTTACCAAACATGATATCCTTCTCTAGCAACAGGTCCCTCCTGGCAATATATCTGAAGTATGAGAGACAAAGTTTGGCCATCTTGGCCTCCAAGGAGCAAGCACTCTGGCTGCACTTCTTCCAAAATGGATCTATTGGTTCTTTTGGCAGCCCATGGCACTATATGTATATATATAGTCTACAGCTTCCTAACACTCACCTTCATGATGGCTACTAAAACATTGTTTCGAGTTCTTGCACCATATCTGATCTTCTTGATGTCATTTAAGGGATCTTGATTTCCTATCTCTCAATTACAGGATTTCCTGTCTCTCAATTACGGCTTCTATTTCCTCTTTTATGTCCCAATGCTGTGTCTCTTGGACGTAAATTTAGCATGTCCCCAGTGAATTTATTAATCTCTTAATATTGCTTCCCAAATATTTGTCAATGTAAATCCTTTTCTATCACTAATTTAATGACTTTATAGAGGTTCTTGCTGCCACTGCTGCTGTGTACCATCAAGTCAGTTGAGTACCATCAAGTCAGTTCTGACTCATAGAGACCCTGTATGGAACTTCTGAGGCTGTAAATATTTTTAGGAGCAGAAAGACTCATCTTTCTTCCTCAGAGTGGCTAGTGCATTCACATAGCTATACGGAACCAGGGCTTCTTATAATCACTAATTACTTCTATTATACTTGCTTCTTACTTGGTTTCTCTGCCTATAGTCCTGTGGGTTTTTTTTAAAGTTTTTATTGTGAGTTATGCGATAGTTTACATGGGAGAACATTATCTTTACATTCATCCTATCATATTTCATTACATTGCAATGATTACAATCCCCTGCATGCATCATCAAACAACCAAAGGGTATACCTCGCATGCCTGCCCCCCTGGCCGCCAGCACACAGCCCCTCTCCCTCCCTGAGTCTAGAGTCCCCAGCCACTCCATCTCTTCACGTCATCGTCTCTGCCTCCATCCCTGGCATCACTGCTTCTCTAGATAGTGTCCCACACTTTGCTTTTCTCCCTTGATGGTCCCAGGGTCCTCTGCTCCTGGACTGCAAAATCAACCACTCCCCTCCTATGTTACAAAATGTCTACCTTTACCTTTCCAACATTCACAGTCAGTCCTAATAGTAGTCATTCCCTATTGAACCACAAGAGTCTTACCCCCTCTCCTTTCACCACCCTGTCCAGACAGGTTGGAAACCACTTAGTAGGTTCTACCTTTCCCCATACTCTCTAGAACTAGGTTCCCTATTGAAAGCTTGCAAACCAGTCACTTCTTGCCTTTGTAGCCCCACCCCCACCCCATTTTGGGTTGTTGTTGTTGTTAAATGCCGTCGAGTAGGTTCCGACCCATGTAGCCAATGTCTAAGTTACCCATCCTTGTGGACCCTGTGTACCAAGGTGATGGGAATGCTCTTCACTGTAAAGATTTGTTTGTTCATTTGCCATACTGTATCCACAAGCATAGGTCAAGTTCATCAAATTGTAGTGGATTACTCTTTTTTTCCTCTTCTTTCTTCCTTTAGTCATTTTCTGATCATCGAGCCATTGAAGCCAGGTCAAATGGGTACTCTCTGCATGTGTGTATGTTCTTGTGCATCTTCCCTCACTTCGTATCAGCTGGACGCTTCACACTTTGCTCTAGTTGTCTGGGGCCATGTCCCTGCCGCTGAGCCCACGAGTCCCCAGTTCTTGTCGTACTGCTGGCCAACCAAGTCTCAATCAAGGTTAACAGGAGTTTATTGAATGTGGTTGGACTTAGCTCACAACTTATTTGCTGTTTTTCCCCCAGTTCCCCTTATTGGTGACCAGTGTGGTAAGCATCAAAACCACATGCCTGCTCATGTATTCACCTTGAGTTTTAGAAGGGGGTTTGACTTGAGGGGACCTCACTACTTGCCTTGATGGCTCCCAGGAGAACAACTTGCTTGTTCTTATAGTTGTCAGTCAGACTGCTGTTAATTGTTTTTTATTTTTCCTGTTGGTCTTTCTTTCAAGAAGTATCTTCTGTTCTTCTAGCTGCTCCAGGCTGGTCTGCTTGTCCTTTCAAGTGGAAATTTCCCACCTCAGAAGATTCTGGATGGGAATCAGGATTCCAACTATGGTCTTATGCAATGCAAAGGCTCCACAGGGAGGTTGCTTCATTGGGCAAGTTCTAACCCCAGTTTAGGTATTCTAGTCAGTTAGGCTGAAGATGGACTTACAAGCTTTCTATGGTGATGTTTCTCTCCCATTCAAGAGTCTATTTTACAATAGGTAAGGGAAAACAAAATTCAAAAGCCAGCCAAGCATCTTAACATCATGTCCCCACTTTTACTCATTCAAACCATGCCTCAATCCTTGTATCCCAGGGCCCTGTTATTCCAAGGTTGTGCTTACATCATTATTTACCTCTGTCCTATTTAGTCCATGTAAACCTGCCTAACTGTTCTCCCATGCACCCTGTTCTTCCTTTCCCCTTCCCCTTCTAGTGTATGCCACCCCCCCAGCACCCAAACTATCTTGTGTCTATTCCCTACCCTGTTCTCCACCTTCCCCTCCCTCCCCTCACCCTACCCAATAACCAACAAAGAATTATTTCCCCCTTTTAGTATGGGTTATTTTTCTTAATCTTGTACAATAATGGTCCTATGCAGTATTCCTCCTTTTGTGACTGACTGATTTCACTCAGCATAATGTCCTCAAGGTTCATCCAGGTTATGTGGTGGCTTGCAGCTTCCTTGTTGTTCTTCAAGGTAACATAATTTTCCATTGTGTGTATGTACCAAAGTGTGTTTATCCATTTTTCCATAGATGGGTCCTTAGGCTGTCTCCAACTTTTTGCTATTGTAAATAGAGCTGCTGTGAACATTGGTGTGCATACATCTACTCATGTTGTGGCTTGTATTTCCTGTGGATAAATACCAAGTAGATGAATTGCTGGATCATAAGGTATTTTCATTTCCAAACTTCTAAGGAAGCTCCATATTGCTTTCCAGAGTG
>NW_006408557.1:2792428-2810912 GCF_000296735.1 Chrysochloris asiatica
TGTACTTGCAAAATCTACTGCCTAGTTATGTGAACCATATAAAAATATCAACCTACCATGATATGCTTTCACATAAAATCCTTCAGTGTCTCATAATTGACTTAAGCATGAAGTTCTTTAGCAGACAATGTAAGGATCTGGATGACTTTCCATGATTATCATAGTATTAGAAATGTGTTTGCTATTTAAGAAAACCAGAGGTTGAATCTAAGAAATGGCATTTGATTGGAGCATAAAAAGAAGGAAATTGGTATTTCAATATGATCTAACCAGGGTTGGCCCAGCTTTAGTACAGTCGCATGGTTTTTTCTGGTACAAGTTAATGAGGGAGGAGGAATACTAGGAATTTTCCACTTCGTATACTGATTACAAATATTGTGTTAATTGACTTTGGAGATGTACAGTACACAAAAGTATGTCTTGATTAATATGTCCATTATTGTCCTTCATTTAAATTTAACTCAATCTAGATGCCCTCTGTGGCAACTTCACATTTCTTGTCCCTCTTCAGCTTCTGTTTTTGACTAAATTATTCTTCAACTGTATATCGCCTCCCTGCCACCTCCATGGGAAGAATGTTTTTCTTTGCACCATTAATATTGTATTTGACCACAGTACTTGCTTGGTCTTGTGCTTGCTGGGCTGTATTTTTTCATTCAATGACTTTGGCCTTGAACATGTGACATGATTTGGTTAGTGTATGTTAGCAGATGAAATGCAAGCAGGAATTTGAAATGTGTTTGCATGGTTAAGCTCTTGAACCCATAGCAATTGTTTTATCTGGGTAGCTTCTATTCCTCTTATCTTTGATCCCAGAAAAAAAAAAAAAAAAACATGGAGACTAAGTGAGACCAACCTTCAGAAGGAACCAAGCCCAGTTGGATGCACAGCTTGAAGCAGAGCTTCCAAGTCAAGGCCAGCCCAGATAAACCAATAAGCAGATAGTCAGCAGGAGCATGGGCAAAATAAATGATAAATTAATGATAAATGATTGAAAAAACAACAGCAACAATGTTAAGAATTTGGGGATGATTGGTTTATAGTGGATTGGTTTATGGTGATTGATACATCTCTTTTAAATTATTTCCCATAGGCTACTAAATTAAAAAGTATTAAGGTTTTTGAATAATTGATATGGTACCACTTATTTCTCTCTATGATCCTCACTTCCTTTCCTTTCTCCACTATTTTACACTTTTTGAAATTCCATTTCCCTTTAGAAATCTTTGTGAAATTTATGTTGCTTCTATTCTCCGCCCCCCTTTTTCTTATTTAGCTTCTCATGTTCTTGTTCTTGAAAGAATATGTCTATGTTTTCTTTAACTTTTGCCTTGTTTTTGCTGCAAGGTTGGTTTGAACTGCAAAGTTCATGGTTCAAGCTCACCAGCCACTCCTCAGAAACCCTATACAGGGTCACTATGAGTCTGAATCAAATTGACAACACTTAACAACAAACTTCTTTAGAGCCTGGAGTCCTAGTGTGGTAAGTATTGGACTGCTAACTGCAAGGTCGGAAGTTCAAACCACCAGCTGCTTCTCGGAAACCTTACTCAGGGTCACTATGATTCAGAACAACAATAACCGACTTCTTAAGACATTTACTTCTATCCCTTCTGTTACTGCTGCTGCCCTTTATCAGCCCCTCTTGTTGTTTCTACAAATACCCAGTCCTTATGGGACAATAACCTGACTGCATCATGCTGGTTTCTCACCCACTCTATTCCTCCAGAAGCGGTAATGCAGACTTCACAAGTGAGCTGAAATCCTTGCCTTGGTAATTCCAGATTGCTTTTTGGCTCAAGCAGCCTACCTACCCCCAACTTCTCAATGATGGAGCTCACTAATTGCACTCCTCTAAGGTTGTTCTGACTCTGGAACAGTGGGGAGGGAGGAGAAAGAGGAAGCAGAAAGAGGCATGGGGCAGGTGAGAGAAGGAAGAACCATGGGGAGCTTGTTAATGGTATCTTTGTTTTCCCAGCAATGAGAGTTGAAGAAAGCAAGGATTAAGGTATATTCACTGTATCATACCTAAGAAACAAGCTCTTATTTGTGTTGCCAACTTTTGAAAATATGTATGATTCCTCTCCATTAACTCACAGCAATATTGAAGATGTATTTGGCTAAACTGGAACATATTATCCGCCTGTGATGCCCAGTGTCAGCTCAGTGAAGCCATCCATATGCTTCTCTGAGTTAATTTGGAATTTGGTGTCCAAATTTTCCCCATGAACCCTTGTAGCATCCTGTCTATGTGATCTGTGCTACCTCTTGGGAGCTCTCAGGGATGCCCTAGAGCTGTTTCATGTTGGAATGAGGAAAGAACTCATAACTTCTTTATCATTGTATTGCTTTATGGGATCACTGATTTCTAAAACCTTTGTTAAAGGATCAGCAGGGGCTAGGTTGTTACAGTACAAGTTACAGAACTGTAACTACTGCAGACAAATAGCGTGGGTCCACTACACTCAGTCCACAGCCAGAATATCCCCAGAAAGTGTTACTGCTTCATTATACGGCACTATGTAATCTGTGCAATCTAATGCAAACTACCCCAGGTAACAGATTTCTTGGAACTTTGTTAAATGGATATTACCTTTCCTGGCTCCTCTTTTCTAACACTTTGGAATGTGTTCTTCAGGATAAATGGTTGCAAAGTTGTACTAAGACTTTGATTCACATAAACTATCTCTTGCTCAGGAGTCCTGCTGTGGTGCTGTAGGATAAGCACTGAACTGCTAATCTCAAGGTTGGTGATTCAACTGCACTAGCTACTCCTTAGAAACCCTGGACTGGGTCACTATGAGTCAGAAATGACTCGACACTTAACATCAACAACAACTTTAGTTCATGACCCAAACCTTTAGTGGGTAGACTGACTATTGATTTCCTCAACAACCTCAGTGTGTGATACCGATTTACCTCACTCACAAACATTGCCACTGTATTGTTTTCCCTGAATGGAAATATTTTGGCTAGGCAACTCTGTCTTTAGCCCTTACCTTCAGCATTTACCACATGATTTGAATATGGATGTACCAGAAATACCTCCTCTGTAGTCTTCCTTGTCTGACCTATGGTGACAGTGCCATGCCTCTGGTCCACCAGAAATAATTTCTTTTCTGTCTGGGCTTTGACCTAGTGCAGAAGAGAAGCAGGTGTTCTCCAGTTTTAAGGCAATGCTGAAAAGAGAGATGTTAACCAACTTGCTTCATCTTATCTCTTTATGTTTCTCTTTTAGCCAAAAAGTTATTTTCCATCCCCAGTGAGTAATGAAACTCTGTACCATCCATTTCCTGATACTCCAATCAATCCTCCACTGCCATTGAGTTGATTCTAATTGATGTGATCATATAAAACAGAGTAGAATTGCTCTTTAAGATTTCCTCTGAGACTGTAAATCTTTATGGGAGCAGACACCCTTATCTTTCTCCTGCGGAACAGCTGGTGAATTTGAACTCTGACCAATATTGCAAAGCTTAACCTAGTGTACCACCGGGGCTCAATTATTAAATGATGTCGATGTTGTTGTTGTTAAGTGTTACTGAGTCAGTTCTGACCTATAGCGACCCTGTACAGAGTGTCTGAGGAGCAGTAGGAGAGCATGAATAGCCAACCTTGAGTTTCAAATCAACTTTGCAGTCCAAAGCATTAGACCACAGTGCCACACCAGGAGTCCTTATTAAATGATTGTTGTTAAGTACCATGGAGTCAGTTCTGACTCATAGCAACTCTGCACAGGGTTTCCAAAGCTGTAAATCTTTACTGGAGCAGAAAGTCTCATCTTTCTCTCATGGAACAGCTGGTAGTTTTTAACTGCCGAACTTGACGTTAGCAGCCCAATATGTAACACTGTGCTATCAGAGCTCCTTTATTAAATGATAGTGGTCTTTACTTTGTTGTTCAATCTGTACACTTATATTATTTCTCTAGGACTTCTGAAACAAAGTATCACTGGCCAGGTAACTTAAAATAACCGAAATGTATTGTCTCCTAGTTCTGGAGACTGAAATCCCAATTCAAGGTGACAGTTGGGCCACATTCTCTCCAAAGGCTCAAGAGGAAAATCTTTCTGAGCCTCTTCTTAGCTTCTGGTATTTCGTGGCCATCCATGGTTTACAAATAAATCACTCCAATCTTTGCCTTCAGTTTTACATGGCCATCTTCCTTCTGTGTCTGTCTCTTTCTTCATTTCTTCCTCAAGAGTATCAGTTATATAGGATGAAAACCTAACCTACTTCAGTGTTTCTCATGTTCTCATGATAACATCTATTTTCAAACAAGGTCATGCTCACAGATACTAAGGTTAGAATGTCAACACATCTTTCTGGGGTTCACAATTCAATCAGTAACAACTCCTAAGAGTACAATGACTATTTGTTGAGAGTCTGCTGCATGCTAGGCACTGCTGAGACATTTGATGTAAATTGCATCTTATTTAGTCTACATGACAACCCTGTAATGTGTATGCCAATGTCTTATTTCATAGCTGAGATACTGAGTCCCCAAAAATGTTTTTTAAAGCTGCTAAAAGGTAACACAGTTATCAAATGAGAGAGTCAAGATTAAAATGTAGCCCCTGGTTCTGTCATCTCAGCTTTTCCAATTGATTCACTGCCTCCTCCATGCAACATTATTGAGTCCCACTCTAGCGTGGCCTATCTGCTCTGCTCATTTTGTGTACCTGTTGTTCCCTCAGTGAGATTGCTAATAGACATCATATGCCCTTGGCTAGGAACCTACTGGGTGACCAGTCTATTCTGTTATACCGAATTGACAAGGAGGAAGAACCATACAACTGTCTGAGTATGGTGGACGTCACCCACTCACTCCAGTGGGAATTACCATTCTAGCTAGCATTACTTTGTGGTTTCCTTGTGATTAATTCTATCTGATGGTGGCTGTGCCTTCCTGCTGTGACTTCTCTGCACTTATATGCTTAGGCTGTTCTGTATTCATTTGTTCTTCTTGAGTTATTGCTCTGTAATTGCTTCTAAACAATTTCATTTCTGCATCTATTATAGGCAGAGTACGAAATCTGGCAGTTTAAGCAGTTACTAGACAGTGTTTACAATGCCCTGAGCAACTTCCTAGGAGCCGGACCCACTGTGGGGATCATACATTCTACCTCAACACACACTTCTGTGAATGTTCCTGGGCAGTGAAGCACCTTCACACACAGACCTTGGCTTTTTTCTTGCATTTATCCTTTTTCGGTCTACTCTTGTCTCTTCAAAAGATCTTAGCTCTAGCTGGCCCAGCAACACATGCTGCTGAAGTTTCCACCTTGAGATGACCAAAGACAACACTTCGAGTTGACTGGCTGTGTAGTTTACCCAACAGTTTTTAAGAAAGAAGCAAATGTCTGAAGAATCAAGAACACAGCACATTATGGGTCCATTTGATGTTTTAGTAACTAAACCCCACAATTTTAATTACAAGAAGAATCCATTTTACTCCAGGTTGTAGAAGGTAACCAACATACCTATAGTAAGATTATGACATATTGGCTTATGATTCTTGCCCCTTGGCCAAATCTGAATGTTATCTTATTCCTAAGACTTTTCTTCTCATTAGAAAATGTTCTAATCTAATTGTCTGTCTCTATTGTGTGGACTGTTCTGTGAGATAATGATCCTTGATGCTGTTCCCCAGTCTCACTTTTGACTAACTTTGCATAATGCACATTGCATTAGCTCTGTCTTCTCCCATTAATGCTGGCAAAAACGTGGGCACTTGCTTAAGCCTCAGACTCAGCTAGAAATATTCTTTGCAATGAAGCTGTTTCAGGAGTAATATTAAAAAGCAATATATATGTATATATATATATATTCTTAGGATATGTGGCAAAATGTACGAGACTGTAGACTTCCACATTCCACTGAAAAATGCTCTACTGTTGTAACTGTAGCTGTTTAACAAGAACAGTGCAATTATATCAGGAAAGTTCTGGTATTGTAGAAAAAAATGAATAGAAATGATGGCCCTGTTGTTTTCATGTAGTCATTTGGAAATATTCTATAGAATGTACCTTGAGGCCAAAAATGAAAATATCAGATATATCTTTTAAACATCCCAAACTTCTAGCTATCAAAAATAGGACAGGTTCTTTTGAAAGCAGAGTGTCGCATGAATTCACTCATCACTTACTAATAAAATAGGACGGACTGACAGGCTGCCTGAAAAGCGATTTATCTGTTTTATACCAAGATGTAACGCCAACATGTTCTATTAGGAGCAGGTAGGCAGAGAGATCTCAAATTCCCAACTGGGTACAGTAGCCAAGAGATTGTCACTTAATAAGTGGATGAAAAAGTCATTTTTTTCCCTGTGGTAAGAAATGGGGGGAAATCTAGTTGCACCTCCAGAAACACTATAAAATGAAAATGAACATTTAAGGGAAATAGGCAGCATTGCTTTACCAGTGGCACTGTAGAATAAGCAGTAGATCCCAAGGTCAGTTTGAACTGCAAGGTCGGTGGTTCAGTCCTCATAAACTGTATAAAGGGTCACTATAAGTTAGAACCGACTCAACATCACTTAACAACAACAACTTTATTGGTGATACCATACCTTTGTTGATTGGCTGTACTGAAATGATAGACACTTATCCTCTTGAACTCTCTCAGTCAGTTGGCAGTCAGAAATGAATGGCTTTATATTTCTGAATATAAAGTATGACATCTGCCAGGTACTGCATCTGCCCAGGTTATTCTAAAAATGTCAACAGCTTTGTCTACTTATTATGATAGTTTGTTCTCTCCTGATGTGGATCTTCAGTTGACATATCATGTGTTATAGCATTACATTTTGACCTGTCTTTATAATACTAAATAATACTAAAATATTATAATACTTATAATACTAAAGACATCATCTTGGTTCATACTTAATTTGGGACCTATTCCCCCTGTATTCAAAAGGTAGATAACTAAGATACAATATGGTGTACACTGATAAATATGATACCTAGAAATCAAAACTTTTTTTTTTCTTCTTCCTATAAACTCTAATGAATCCTGGTGTGGCACTGTGGTTTAATGTACTGAACTGCAAAGTCAGTTTGAAGCGTAAGGTCAGCAGTTCAAGCTCACTACCTGCTCCTAGAAAACCCTATAGAGGGTCGCTGTGGGTTGGAACTGACTCTTAGGCACTTAACAACAACAATAAACTCTGACGTCGGAATCCACTGGAGGGTAGGGGGCTTGGTTTGGTATAAACTCTAACATCATTTGAATTTAAGCTAAGTGTTATTCCCTATTAATATGGGGTACCCTTTCTTTGTATCAACCATAATGTAAAAAGCTTTAAAATATTATCTCATTTAAATTTCACAGTCATCCAAAAGCAATTCACAATCACCCATTCTAGACAGAGGCTTTCAGAAGCAAAGCTGGCATTTTAGGAAATTGAAACCAGTTTTTTCTGATATTAAAGCTTTTGATTCCACTAACTATGAAGTTGTCCTCACAGCTGGAGACAGCTCTTAGTGATCTTTTTGTAAAGGATGCCCTTGTTGTTGTTGTTAAATGTTTTTGAGTTGGTTTGGACTTATAGCAACCCAGTATGCAGAAGTGGGGAACCTTTTTCTGCCAAGGGGCATTTAGATATTTATAACATCAGTCACTAGCCATACAAAATTATCAATTTAGAAATTAGACTGCTATATTTCAGTAAACATTTAATTAAATCATCCATCCATAATCTAATGACTTGAACTCCTGGTGTGGCACTGTACTACAACCACTGGACTGCAAAACACAGGGTCAGCAGTTCAAGCTCACTAGCTGCTCCCAGGAAACCCTATACAGGGTCACTATGAATTGGAGTTGACTCAACGACACATAAAACAACACAACAATGTGATAGGTGGAAGTGCGATTGCCTTGGCAGGGCCAAACCAAATTATTTCATTATACAGCTCCCAGTCCTAACATTTCCCACCCGTGCTGTATAGGGTTTCTGAGGAACAGCTGGTGTGTTTGAACCACCAACTTTGTTAGCAGTCTAGTAAGTATCCTACAATGCCATACCAGGACCCCATAAAGGATGTATTATTGTTCTTAAGTGTCATCAAATTGGTTCCATCTCCTAGTGACTCTAAGCACAACAGAACAAAACACTGCTGGGACCTGCACCTTCCACACAACTGTTGTTATACTTAAGTCAATTGCTGCTGCCATGGTTACATGGGTGAAAATGTCTGACCCTGATTTGTTTTAAGATGAGTAGGGTTAGCTGAATACAGAGGCAAAGAGATGGTAGTGTTCTGTGCATGACTCTCTGGCTTGCACAATCATGGCTTTGTAGAACTAGTTACAATTTGTAGCTGCAACTGAGATCCACAGGTGGAGGTGGTGTGAATGAAGAATCGGAAGTGATAAACTCTTATTTTTAAATCCTTTATGATTGTAGCACTAAGTCAGGCTATTAGGCACAGATTACAGTTTTTCAACTGTATAGAACAAAGTCACGTTAATCATTTCCAGATTTTATTCTATGATAATTAAATAAAATGTGTATAAATCACCTAAAATAGTATCAAAAAATTGAAAACATTAAAAAGGAAAAAAGGATAGGTTTCGAAGACTGTTCTCTCCCATTATCTGATCATTCTTTTACTCTTGCCAATGAAAAGTAGTATATTATTCATACACATGGGCCTCACTAGATAGAATGTTGTTGTTGTTGTTGTTGTTAAGTACCGTGGAGTTGGTTCCGACTCATAGAGACCCTGCACATGGTTTCTGAAGCTGTAAATCTTTACGGGAGCAGAAAGCCTCATCTTTCTCCCATGGAACAGCTGGCAGTTTCAAACTGCTGACCTTGTGGTTCGCAGCCCAATTCGTAACCACTACGCTACCAGAGAATATCAGACATCAAATTGACTACATCTATAAAAAGAGTTGGTGGGAAAGCTACATATAATCAGCCCAAATAAGACGAGGGGCAAACTAAGGAACAGACCATTAACTGTTCCTCTGAAAGTTCGGGCTAAAGTTAAAGGAAATTAAAGCAAGTCCATGAGCTCCAAAATATAACCTTGAACATATTTCACTGAAATTTAGAGATCATCTCAAGAACAGATTTTATGCGTTAGAGACTAATGAATGAAGAAAAGAAGAGTTGTGAGATGACATCAAAAACATCATACAGAAGACAGCAAAGATCACTAAAACAACAAGAAAGAAGAAAAAGACCAAAATGGCAGAAGAGACTCTGAAGCTTGCTCTCTAGTGTAGAGATGCAAATGAAAGAAATGAGAATGTAAAAAAGCTGACAGAAAATTTCAAAGGACAGTCCAAGAAAACAAAATAAAATACTATAATAAAATGTGTGAAGACCTAGAGTTGGAAAATCAAAAGGAAAGAATATGCTCAGCATTTCTCAAGCTGAAAGAACAAAGGAAAAAATTCAAGCCTCAACATGCAATACTGAAAGATTCTGTGGGTAAAATATTGATCAATGCAGAAAACATTAAAAGAAGATGGAAGGAATACATGGAGTCACTGTACCAAAACGAAATGGTCAAGCATTTCAAGAGATAGCATATGATCAAAAGCCATGAAGAAATTCATGGAGCAGTGAAGGCATTGGCAAAACATAAGGTTCTAGGAATTGATGGAATACAAATTGAAATCTTTCAACAAACTGATGGAGCGCTGGAGGCACTAACTCATCCATGCCAAGAAGTTTGGAAAACAGCCACCTGACCAACTGATTGGAAGTGATCCATATTTGGATCCATTCCAAAGAGAAGTGACCCAAATTAATGCAGAAATCATTGGACAGTATCATTAATATCGCATGCAAGTAAAAGTTTGCTAAAGATAATTTTAAAATGGCTACAACAATTGAACATTGACAGAGAACTGTCAGAAGTTCAAGCCAGATTCAGATGAGGACATGATTCCATTGCTAATGTCAGATGGATCTTGACTCAAAACAGAGAATACCAGAAAGATGTTAACCTGTGTTTTATTGACTATGCAAAGGCTTTCAATTGTGTGGATTATGACGAACCATGGACAATATTGTGGAGAATTGTGTTCATGAGAAACCTATAGATAGACAGAGGCAGTTGGTTGAAAAGAACCAGAAAACTTTGAATGGTTTAAAATTAGGAATGGTGTGCACCAGAGTTGCATTCTTTCACCATACTTATTCAATATGTATGAAGAGCAAATAATCCAAGAAACTGGATTATCTGAAGAAAAACATGGCAACAGGGTTGAAGACTCATTAACAATCTGCGATATGCAGATGATACCACTTTGCTTGCTGAGAGCAAAGAGGACTTAAAATATTTACTGATGAAGATCAAAGACCACAGCCTTCAGTATGGGTGGCACCTCAATGTAAAGAAAACACAAATCCTTACCACTGGATTAATAAATAACATCAAGATTAAAGGAGTTGTTAAAGACTTCATTTTGCTTGGAGTAACTATGAACACTCATGGAAGCAGCAGTTAAGAAATTAAATGACGTATTGTATTAGGCAAATCTGAGAAACAGCTGGTGGGTGTGAAGTGACAACTTTCTGATTTACAATCCAATGTTGATCCTACAGCACCACACCAAGAGCCCTGAATGCTGTTTTAAATGGTTTCTCTTTGCCCTATGACTTGCCTGATGCTTACTTTAATTTTGTCTCTGGTTGGTTTTACTCTCTTGCTTCTATACAGCCTTCTCTACTGTACCCCATGCTACAAAATGTTATCTTTCCATTCTAGCTAGAGGAATATGCCCGCATGGTTTTCTGGACTTCATCACTGACTATCTTGAAATTTTTTGCCTTCAATCCTTTGTAGAGGTTCAGTTTTATAGAGCTTCTCCAGCTACATGTGGCTACTGGAGTAGTGTGTCATGTAGGTTTCAATTTCCTAAAGTCACTTCTCCTTGTTTGCTAATGTTTTCCCTGATTTTCAGGCTGGGCACTTTAAACCGCAAACATGTTAGTCTCCATGGTCACAGTTGTGGTAGAATGGCTAATTCTCCGAGGATACTTCTAGTACCAAGGCTAATGTTCCATTACCCATTTCTCAAGATCCTGTCCTATTTTTCAGGATAACTCCTGCAGGGCTTTGTTTCACTTCAGGTGACCATTCTTTGTGGTTCTTTTCTGTTGTTTTCCCATAGCAATTGATTTATATATTATTGCTTTCCACTAACATATGCTGAGATTCAGTTGGCTTGTGTGGTTGGGAAAGTAATATGACAAAAACATGGTTCAATAGTTCAAGAACAAAACAGACATGCTTAGACCTTATAGAACATACCCCCCCCCAAAAAAAAAAAGATTTGACTCAAAATTTGTGAACGATAGTTTAAGTTTCCTCAGGACAATCAAGAAAGATTTATAGAAATTTATTAAAATTATGCAAGGCAAATAATTTTATAAACTATTTCCAATCACAACACTTGGATTCATGAATGGCTGATAAATGAAAAGACAATGACTACTCTATTTTCAAAACAAAAGGAGAGAGTCAATTAAACTGATAAATATGAATGTATTTCTGGGGCAGCTGAAAATCACAGTTCTTAGATTGCTTAGTGAAATGCTAGCTGTACAGAGTCATATCTTTCTAGCAGGAAAATTTATTTCTGTTATCATTTGTTCAGTCTACAAATAATCAGTATACAACCGATGCAGCAAACACCGTGATACATCCTAGGACTGCAGAGAGATGCACTTTAGCTTTTGATCTCTTATTAGAATCGAAAATAGTTCATCCACTGAAGGGTGGTATCAGTATATTGTGGGGTGGGGGTGGTGGGGCAGTAGGGAAGATAAGAAGGTTGGGGAAACCTCTCTGGAAATGTTGAATCCTGAACAGAATATTGAAGGATGGAGAGAGGGAAGCATGGACGAAGAACAAACCATTTCAGCAGAAAAAAAAAGAGTAAACAACATTTCTTGTACATTTTGGTGTTGCAGAGTGGGTAAGTAAAAAGTGAAATAAGGAGGGTAGGACTAGACCAGATCAGGATAGATAACTTTTGGTGTATTAAGAGAATGAGATTTATTCTTTGATGTCTCTGAGAATTATTAATACTATTAAGTAGAAGGAGGACCTGAATTTTTTATTTTTTTTAAGATGGATAGAACAATACTATAAAGTCTTGTTTTAAGGGTTTAAGTATGAATGATGATGAGCTAAACTAAAGTAGTACAGTTGGAAGTAAAGTACTCTAGGAAGATGTGATGACTGTGAAGATGGCATAGAATGAAGAATGGGGTGTATAAGATAATCTCTACTTTCCTAGCATAGGACACTGTCAGTTGAGTACCATTCACTGAGTTAAAGAAGTGTAAATGAGTAAAAGGAGCTCTGGTAGCGTAGTGGTTAACGAATCGGGCTGTGAATTCAAGGTCAGCAATTCAAAACTGCCAGCTGTTACACAAGAGAAAGATGAAGCTTGCTGCACCTGTAAAGATTTACAGCCTCAGAAACCCTGGACAGGGTCATTATGAGTCGGAACCGACTACACGGTGCATCACCACCACCACCACCAAAAGAGTTAGGGGAAAATTGATCTCAATGTGTTGAAATTTAGTTACTGGAGCATCAAAGAAGGGACGACTGTGCATCAGAGCTCAAGAAAGAACTGCCCAGGATGCTTATTTGGATTATTTGAGTAACAAGAGAAAAAGTTCAAGGACAGCATCTTGTTACTTAACCTTTCCATGTCTCACTTCCTTATCTGCAAACTGAATTATAACAATACTTACCTCAGAGAGTTATAAAATAAAGTGAGATGACAATGTAAGGGATTTCCAAAGGTTCCTGGAAACATTTCATTATCTTTTAATTCCATGTTCAGTGTGGCACCATAGGATAAGCACTCAACCTCAAGGTGGTTTGAACAGCAAGGTGGGAGATCAAACTCATTAACCATTACTTGGAAACCCTACATAGGGTTGCTGTGACTCAGAACCAACTCGATGGCACTCAACAACAAAAACAGCAAACTTTTAGTAGCCTATCATAGGTTCGGAATGTAGAACACATATATGCAATGTGCAATGACTTTTGATTGTTATTATTTGTAATATCATTTATAGCTTATTGAGAATGAGGGAAGAGCTTAATAAACTAAGTTTTCTCTGAATTAGATGACAGTGCATAAAGACATTCCCAGAGACTCTAGAAAAAGCCTACTGCTGCTTGTGACGTGTCTGTGGCATCACTTACCACAGATGGACAACAACTTTTGAAGACACCAACTGTTTGGATAACATCATTGATAATCTGATGGACTGTTTTAAAGTCATGACTGAGAAAAATTAAGACAATATTATAGTAACAGGAAAGAATAGTAAGAATATTTTTAAGTGTAAATGAGTTTTACAATTCCAAGAACAAGTGTTTGAGGCTGATGGTTGTCAGTGTTTTGATTTTAGAGATAAACCCAGGAAGAAGCACTAATCTAAGTGGCAGCTGACTGTGGCTGGCAAGGTCATGGTTCAATGAGCTGGGTAAATAGAAGGTCACAAGTAGATATTGTGTATACCCAGGAATATCAGAGTATTAAAAGCTACACGAGAAATCAAGAAACTTTCCAATATTATTCTTTTTTAGTGTGGAAATTTTTAACACATAAACCATGTCCACTTGTTCATTAGAAGTCTTTTCTATTTCAAATCATTTTTCCTGCCTGCTCAGACAGAACTATCTCAGCATTGGATTTTGGCCTGTGATGACTTAAAATTCCCAAGTTTAGACTTGCCAGGACACCAGTGGTCATGAGTAGCTATTTCAGCCTGGCTGGCCTCAACTTGATGGATTAGACTTATTATCTTATTACCACTACTAAGTATTCTTAAAGGGATCACAGTGGGAGACCTGGGTAAAGTGGGAAGAAAATGTGGAACAAAACTCAAAATCATAAAAGATACCAGGCTTAGTGGTCCGCCAAAGACTGCTGAAACCCCAAGATGATGGTCCTTAGTCATGTTTCAAGATTAGACATGAATTCAACCCCATATCTCAACTCTTGACTGAAAAACAGGCCTGTAAATTGAAAGATATTTATTTGTGGTTTGACTTTGTGGATCATAATAAATTATAGATAGCATTGTTAAGAATGGGAATTCCAGGACACTTAATTATTCTGATGAGGAGCATGAACATACACCAAGAGGTAGTTGTTTGAAGGGAACAAGGAAATATTGAATGTTTTAAAATCAAGAAAGGTGTATGACAGGATTTTATCCTCTCACAATACTTATTCAGTCTGCATGTTGAGCTAATAATCTGAGAAGCTAAATTATATGAAGAATGTGACACCAGGATTGGAAGAAGACTCCTTAGTAACTTGCAATATGCAGATGATTACAACTTTGCTTCCTGAGAGCAAAGAGGACTTAAAATACTGATGAAGATCAAAGACCACAGCCTTCAGTATGGATTGCATCTCAATGTAAAGAAAATGAAAATTCTCATACTGAACCAATAAGTAATGCTTTAATAAGTGGAGAAGATTGAAGTTACCAAGACTTCATTTTACTTGGTTCCACAATCAATATTCATGGGAGTAGCAGTCAAAAAATCAAGTGACATATTGGATTAAGCAAGCCTGCTGTAAAAGACCTCTTTAAAGTATTAAGGAGCAAAGATGTCAGTTTGAGGACTAAGCTGTGCCTGACCAAAGCCATGATATTTTCAATAGTCTCATATGCATGTGAAAGTTGGATAATAAATAAGGAAGATATTAGAAAAATTGGTGCATTTGAATTATGGTGTTGGAGAAGAATATTTGAATATTTGAAATACCATAGACTATCAGAAGAACAAACAAATCTGTGTTGGGAGAAGTACAACTAGAATGCTCTTTAGAAGTGAGGCTGGTGAGACTTTGTCTGTTGTACTTTGGACATATTGTCAGGAGGGCCAGTCCTTAGAGATAGGCATCATGTGTAGAAAAGTGGAGGGTCAGTGAAAAAGAGGAAGACCACTGACAAGATACACTGACACAGTGTCTGCAATAATGGGTTCAAGTATAATAATTGTGAAGATGGTGCAGGCCCAGGCAGTGTTTTGTTCTGTTGTGCATAGAGTCACTTTGAGTCGGAACCAACTGGATGACACCTAACAACAACAACAGCAACAACAGAAGGTCAGCAATAACTCCAGGAAAGTATGCACTCCTTAGAAAGATCAACCATAGACGATCAAAATGGCAGCAAAATGTCCAACAATAAAGCTTAGAATGCAGAAAGGGATAAGAAAAAAAGCATGAATAGAAATAGAAAAAAACAGGGAGAAAGTGGGGAGAGTGTTGTGATATTGTGAGCGCTGTAATAAATGTCATGAAACAAAATTATATGAACCCAATGAAAGTAAAAATCAAAACAAAAAACTTTCTCTCATCAGTTTGAAAATGTGTCATTGCAGAAAATCTATAAAATGGATATACAGTAAATCTTTCTCCAGGTCTAACATAGCAACTGGCAATTTATTAGAAGTTGTAATAGATTAATTTGCACCTGGAGGAAAGTGCTATATAAATGCAAGTTCTGGCCCTTTATATGTTCCTAATGTCTTTGGTATTTGGTTCTAAAATAATGTTTTTAATTCAGTTCTACAGACACAGCTATAATTCAGATTTCTTCTGTCAGTCCAAGGAGGTGGGGAAACCTTTGTTTAATTAAGTGGAAATGGGAGAATGAGAAGAATATTGCCAAGGAAATACACTTACCCCATCAAATCTCACAGATCCTAATTTAATGGATAGGATATTAGGCGCTTCAATTTTGTGTGGGTATCGTAGGCTTTAGTTATGTTTTACAAATAGTTCCCCATGACATTCATGGCATTTTAAAGTAGAAGTGTAATTTGAAACCAGACACAAAATAGATTTAAATTTGGGAGGAAAAAGTAGACAGGTAATAATTGTACTTGGGTTTCTGCAATAAAAAATGACTGACTTTATGACTTTGAGAAAAAATTTGAGTGCAATGAAGGGAGGGAAGTAGGAAGTGGGACAGAGAGGGAGACAGATCATCAAGTTTCCTTCTTTAGCGTGACTTACAGCTGTGGGTAGCTGAAGCTTAATTCTTCAGTCTTAGTTACCTACTGTTGCTGTAACAATAGCAACAACAGCAAAATCACACACATAGGGGGCTTTAAAGGAAAAACAAATTCATATTCTCACAGTTCAGGGAGCTAGAAAGTCTTAATTTAGAATGGGGCTATAAGAGAAAGTCCTTCTTTGGTGGTGGCCCCAGTCCCAGTACTCTGTTGGTACCCTTAGAGTTCCTTGGTGTTCCTTTGAGACCTTTTCCCCCTATGTCTCTGTGTGTATTCTGCACTTGATATAATTCAGAAGTCAGTAATTAAGGTTTAGCATCCAATCTACTTTGGTATGATCTCATTAACTTAACAAAAGAAAATATTTCAAACAGGGTCATACTTACAGGTACAAGGGTTAGGATTTCAGCACATATTTGATGGCGGGGAGGGACAAAATTCACTCTATAGTGTCTCCAAGGAAACTCTGGTAGCCACTGCAAAATACATTCCTAAAAGTTACCACACCAAAGAGGTGAGGTAGCTAAGGTGTTTGCACATCGATCTTGTCAGTCTTTGGTTGAGTTGTTGTAGTTTGGCTTCCACTCATAGTGGCCATAAGTATAACAGAACAAAACACTGCCAGAATGTGTACCATTTTCACAATTGTTATATTTGAGACCCTTGTTGCTTCCCATTTGTCTAATCAACTTTTGAGGGGCGGGGGGTGTTCCTCTTTATGTTGACCTTCCACTTTACCTAGCATGATGTCTTTCTCCAGGGACTGGTCCCTCCAGACAACATGTCCAAAGTATGAGATACTAAGTCTCACTATCCTCACTTTTAAGGAGCATTCTGGCTCTTCCTTTTCTGGTAGTGTATGCTTCTTTTAAGGAGCTCTGGTAGCGTAGTGGTTACGAATCAGGCTGCTAACCACAAGGTCAGCAGTTCGAAACTACCAGCTGCTCTGAGGGAGAAAGATGAGACTTTCTGCTCCCATAAAGATTTACAGCCTCAGAAACCCTGTTCAGGGTCACTATGGGTCGGAACCAACTCAATGGTACTTAACAACAACAACATGCTTCTTTTAATATTCTTCTCTCACACCATAATTCAAATGCATGGATTCTTTATGGTCTAGTTAATTCACTTCCCAAATTCCATATGCATATGAATTGATTGAAAATACTATGGCTTTGGTCAGGTGCATTTTAGTTCTCAAAGTGACATCTTTACTCTTGACCACTTTAAAGAGGTCTTGTGCAGCAAATTTGCCCTGGTGTGGCACTGTGGACTACTACGTCAGACTGCAAAGTCGTTTGAGCTGCAAAAGGTGGTTCAAGCTCACCAGCTGCTCCTTGGAAACCCTGTGCAGGGTTGCTATGGGTCGGAATCAACTCGAAGGCACTTAAAAACAACAACGACATATGCTGTTTGATTTCTTGACTGCTGCCTCCATGAGTATTGACTGTAAATCCAAGCAAAGTTGTCTTTGACAATTTCATCCTTTATCATGATGTTATTTATTGGTCCAATTGTGGGCATCTTTGTTTTCTTTACATTGAGGTGCAATCCATATCGAAGGCTGTTGTCTTTGCTCTGCATTAGTAATTATATTAAGTCCTCTTTGCTTCCAGCAAGCAACGTTGTATCATCTGCATATTGTTGTTTGTGAGTCTTCCTTCAATCTTGATGCCATAGTCTTCTTTATATAATTCAGTTTCTCAGATTACATAATCAGCATATAAATTGAATAAGTATTATGAACGAATACAACCCTGCTGCTTACCTTTTCTGATTTTAAACCATTAAGTATCCCCTTTTTCTGTTCTATGCACAGGTTCCTTATGAACACAATTTAGTGTTCTGTAATATTCATTATTTTCAACGTTGTCCATATTTTTTTTTGATCCACACAGTATAATGCCTTTGCATAGTCAAGAAAGCAAAAGTAAACATCTTTCTAGAGTTCTCTGCTTTTAGCCAACATCTATCTGATGTCAACAATGATATCCTTGGTTTCACATCCCTCTTCTGAATCTGGCTTTAATTTCTGGCAGCTCCCTGTCAATGCACTGGTGCAAACATTTTTGAATTATCATCTGCAAAATTTTACTTGCATGTGATACTGATGATATTGATCAGTGATTTCTGTATCCCGTTGGGTCATCTTTCTTTGGAATGTATGTAAATATGGATTTCTTCCAATCATTTGGCCAAGTAGTGAATGATGATGATGAGTGTCTCCAGTGCTACATCAATTTGTTGAAATGTTTCAGTTTGTATTCTATCAATTCCTGGAGCTTGCTTTTTTTGTCAATGCCTTCAATGCATTTTTTTGTTTGTTTGTTTGTTTTTATTAAATGTTTTTATTTTGGATTGAGTGAAAGTTACAGGGCACATCATCAGCTTCACATTCAACCATTCATATTGCTTGTTTCATTACATTGATTATTATCCCCTCCATAT
>NW_006408557.1:2812354-2828602 GCF_000296735.1 Chrysochloris asiatica
GTGAATGCTGGCTCCCTCAGGCAATCTCGCTCCAAAGATGGAGAAGTGGCTGTCCTCTCGCTATAGGGTCGAATTAGTCAGGCTGGAATCCATACTGGAAAGCTTTTGACCCACACTGCCTGGCCGCCCTGGCAAACCAGAAGTCCTTCAATGCAGTTTTGTCTTCTTTAAGTACATTGGTTCTTGATCATATGCTACCTCTTGAAATGGCTAAACATGGACCAATTCTTTTGGTACAATGACTCTATGTATTCTTTAAATCTTCTTTTGATTCTTTCTGTATCATTCAATATTTTAGCCATGTTGTTATTTTTGTTAAGTGTCATCAAGTCAGTTTCTACTAATAATGTCCCTGAATAAGGTTTCCAAGGAGCAGCTGGTAAGTTTGAACCACTGACCTTGCAGTTCAAACCGGCCTTGTAATCCAATGCATTAACCTGCAGTGTCACACCAGGACTCCATTCTGCCCATGCTGTTGTTGTTAAGGGCCATCGAGTCAATTCTGACCCATAGTGACCCTGTATAGGCTTTCCAGGGAGCAGCTGGTGAACTTGAACCACCCACTTTGCAGTTCATACGACTTTGCTGTCTGACGCATTAGCCCACAGAGCCACACTAGGACTCCATTTTGCCCATAGAATCCTTCACTATTGCAACCCAAGGCTTTAGTTTTTCTTCAGTTTGATAAATGCTGAGCACTTTCTTCCCTTTAGGTTTTCTGACTCCAGGTCTTTATAAATTTTATTTTAATGCTTGTGTTTGTCTTCTTGAGCTGCCCTTTGAAATTTTCCCTGTTACTTCCTTATTTCTTCCAGTTGCTTTAGCTTCTCCATAGTCAAGGGCAAGTGCCATAGTGTTGTGGTCTCTTCTAACATTCATTTTCGTCTTTCTTACTTTCCTGTCTTTTTAATGATGTTCTTGATGTCATAACACAATTCATCTAGCCTTTGATTATTTGTGTGCAATGCATCAAATCTGTTCTTGAGATGGTCTAAATTCAGATGGGATATTCTCAAGATCATATTTTGGCTCTCATGGATTTGTTTTAGTTTTCTTCAACTTTAGCCTGAACTTTCTTTTCCATTTTTTTTTTAAGCCTGAACTTTTATGTGAGAAATTGATGATCTGTTCTACATTTGATATTTGGTCACTGGCCTTGTTTTGCCTGATGAGATTATACTTCTCCATTGTTCCTTCCCGTAAATGTAGTCAATTTGATTCCTGTGTAATCCAGTTGGTGAGGTCCAAATGTATAGTTGCTGCTTATGTTATTCAAAAAAGGTGTTTGCAATAAATAAGTTATTGCTCTTGTAAAATTTTATCATACAATCTCCAGCATCATTTCTACCACCAACACCATATTTCTCAGCTACTGATGATTCATCTCTTGTTTCCAGCCATTGCATTCCCAATGATCAAAAGTACTGACTCCCTTAAACTATGTGTGGGTAACACAGTGCCCCAGCAGCAAATAAATATCTGGAGTACAGTGAATTGCTTTATATGGCTCTTCTAACCATAGGCTTTGTAAGTGCCACCAAATGACTGGGTGTTGTTATTATTGTGTGCCACTGAGTTGGTTACGACTTATAACGACATGACATAGTGTTTTCTGAGAGTAGCTGGTGAGTTGGAACTGCCTAACTCTGCTAGTGTAATGGTTATTAGTTGGGCTGCTAGTCTCAAAGTGAGTAGTTCAAAACTATCAGCCATCCCTGGACACCAAGTCTCCTCAGTGCAGGAGATAAAGAGCTGTGACACCATCGGAACAGCAGAGGAATGGAAGCAGCAGCAAGAGCAAAAGAAACCGTGAACTTCCTGACCAATGGAGCCAGTAAAGTTGAGTGCCTTCAGCACTAGGTTTTCTCGAGTAATGGGTTGCTTCCAGATACTTAATTGGGGGAGCTAGGTTTGCTGACTCACAGAGTACTTTCAGGTTTTTGGTAGACTACAGTGCTCTTGGGGCATTTGTAGTTAGTGCTAAAAGAGCTTTGTAACATTGCCTGAATAAGGCAGAGGCTAAGGGGCCACATGGCTGAGATGCAGAGGAACAGAGTTTAGTGTGCCTGTGGGCAGGGCTGAGAAGAGGCATTCTTGACCCAAAGAACTGTACCTGAGCATTTATGATCCTAAATTGTAATCTGTTTACTTCCTTAATAAATTCCATAATTGTGAGTATTTTCTGTGAGTTCTGTGCAACCATTGCAATGGATTATAAAACACAGCAGAGAAGTAGAAATGTCTTGGGAAGGATGGTTGGTGTCAGAACTGGTAAGTGTTGAATGGAAGAGACACATTTAACCTCTACCTCATAAGAATTGTCTTGAGCTTCCTCTCCTCCTTTTTGGAATTAGAAGAGGTCAGATACTGCTCCCATGCCATTTCTACAGCACCCTTGGGCAATGCAGTACAGGTTGATGTGCACTGAAATGGAAAGGGCAAGGAGAAAAAGTCAGGTGCCCTGAATGTCTGCTTGAATGCAGAAGTTGATTCATTCTAAAAATTCATATTAACATAATATTTGATGCTTTGTGCATGGCTGTAGGGTGCTTTGAGTTTGGTTGTAGGCGCATAATCTCATTTATCTGATTAATAATTTAAAATTGGATGTTGCCATCTTTAAAAAACAAGCTGTCTCCAAATATGTCTGAGGATGTGTTCTGTTCAGGGCACAATTTCCTTTATAGGTAAGATGTTTGTTTTACCATAAAATTATAATTGATGCCATTTAAAAAAAATTCTACAGTGGCATTATATGTCAATTCTGGTGTTAAATTCCACCGGAGAATAATGTTTACTGTTATGAGTAATCCAAGGTCTAATGAATGCAGCAGTATACCACATGTCAATAAGAAGACAGTTGATGTGTGTATATTTATTTCTTAATATAACATATCTATATAGAAGCAATTTTTAAAAATAACTAGAATAAAATCGTATATAAACATGCAGATTGTTTATTGCATGACATTCACTTTTCTACATCATGTTGTTGTTTTGGTTTGCATGTAGTCAGTTCCGACTCATAGTGACCCCATGTGTTTCAGATTAGAACTGCACCATAGAGGGTTCTTGGCTGTAGTCTTAATGGAAGGTGACCATTAAGCCTGTCTTCAACTGTACTGCTGGGTGGCTTTGAACTAGCAACCTTTAAGCTAGCATGGAGCACAAACACTTTGTCACTGAAGGACATTTGCTACATGATAAACCAAAGTGAAAACCAAACCTACTGTCATCAAGTTGATTCTGACTCAGAGCAAGTATATATATATATATTATTTTGATAAAAACATATTTACCAAATATGTCTAATATTTCTGTTGACTATGTTGACTCTTGTTTATTAATTACTTGCAAATATTTTTGATTGAATATATGAATGTATGAATATTTTTTTGAGGGGGATGCCTCTCTCTGGACCAATCCATTTGTTAGGAGGAGATGACTAAAGAGAAGTGAGGTCTAAGAATTGAAAGGGTAATTCATTTGAAGTCATAAATGAATTGCTTTTCAGAGGTTCAGGTACAAAATGCATATTTATAGAGAAGATATGGGCTTTACTATTAATTTGCTTCTTGATTAATAACATCTCAACTTAAAAGTCTTATTCAACTTAGTTTAGCAAGTTATTTATCATCTATCAATCATAATAAATGCATATATGTGTATATGTATTTATTATGATTTTTAGATGTTATATATGTATATGCTTGTCTTGTTGTTTTTGTTAAGAGCCATCAAGTTGGTTCCAACTCACAGCGACCCTGTGCAGGGTTTCTGAGGAGCAGCTGATGGGTCTGAACTACTGACCTGTGGTTCACAGTCCAGAGCTAATCCTACAGCGCTACACCCGGAGTCTATTTATAGATTTGTTGTTACATGTTGTTGAGTTGGTTCTGACTTATAAAGACTCTACACACTGAAGAAGATATTGCTCAGTCCTATGTAATCCTCATAGTTGTTGTTATGTTTGAGCCCATTGTTGCAGCCACTGTGTCAATCCATCTTGTTGAGGATCTTCTGCTATTTCACTGACCTTCCACTTTTCTAAGTATGATGTTCTTCTCCAGGGCCTATCACTCCTAACAATATGTCTACAGTTTGAGAGACAAAATCTTACCAATTTTGCTTCTAAGAAGCATTCTGGTTGTACTTCTTCCAAAACAGATTTGTTTGTTCTTCTGGCAATCCAATGGTACTTTCAATATTCTTCACCAACACCATGATTCAAATGCATCAGTTCTTCTACTGTCTTCCTTATTCATTGTCCAACTTTCACATGCATATGAAGCAATAGAAATCCTTAGTCTTCCAACAGACAACCTTTGCTCTTTAATATTTTAAAGAAGTCTTCTATAAAAGATTTGCCCAATGCAATTATGCCATTTTATATCTTGACTGTTGTTTCCCTGACGACCGATTATAGATGGGAACAAATTGAGTCTTTGAAAACTTCAATCATTTCTCCATTTATCATGATTTTATTTATTGTTCCATTTGTGAGGACTTTTGTTTTCTTTACATTGAGCCACAATCCATACTGAAGACTGTGATCTTTGATTTCATCAGTAAGTATTTCAAGTCCCCTTCACTTTCAGCATGCAAAGTGTGTCACCCGCACTATGCAGGTTGTTACTTTTTCGTCATCCAATTTAGATGCCAAGTTCTTCTTCATGTAATTTAGCTTCTTGGATTATTTGCTCAGCATGCAGATTGAACATCCTGTTGAGTGTTCTGACTCATAGAGACCGTATAAAGGGTTTCTGAGGCTTTAATCTTTGAAAGAGCAGAAAGTCTCATCTTTCTCCTGAGGTGCAGCTTATAGGCTGAAACCACTAACCTAATGATTCACAGTGCAGCATTTATTTTACAGAACCACCACACTCCTGGATTGAATAAGTATGATGAAAGGATGCAACCCTGATGTACACCTTTCCTGATTTTATATCACTCAGAACAAGGGGATACTGAGCCTTTGAGCTATGTGAAGGTTTCTCATGAGCACAATTAAGTGTTCTAGAATATACATTCTTAGCAACATTAACCATAATTTCTTATGAGCCACACAATTGAATTCCTTTGCATAGTCAAATAAAGTACAAGCAAACATCTTTCTGGTGTTCGCTGCTTTCAGCCAAGATGCATCTGACTTCGGGAATGATATCTTTCATTCTGCATCCTTTTGTGGATCCAGCTTGAATTTCTGGCAGCTCCCTGTCATTATACTGCTGCAGCTGTTTTGAATGACCTTCAGCAAAATTTTACTTGCATAGGTCTGGTAGCGTAGTGGTTACGAATTGGGCTGTGAACCGCAAGGTAAACAGTTCGAAACTACCAGCTGTTCCGTGGGAGAAAGATGAGGCTTTCTACTCCCGTAAAGATTTACAGCCTCGGAAACCCTGTACAGGGTCGCTATGAGTCAGAACCAACTCCACGGCACGTAACAACAAAAACAACATGATATTAATGATATTGTTTGATGATATTTGCATTCCATTCAGTCACCTTTCTTAGGAATAGGCACAAAATATGAATCTCTTGCATTCAGTGGACCAGGTTGCTGCATTTGAAATTTCTTGACATAGACGAGTGAGTATTTTCAGTGCTCCAGCAGTTTGTTGAAAGATTTTAATTGGTATTCCACCAATTCCTGGAGTCTTGTTTTTTGCCATCACCTTCAGTGCAGCTTGGAATTTTCCCTCAATACCATTGGTTCTTGAATATGTGATACCTTTTGTATTGACTGATCATTAACTGTGTATTCCTCTCATGTTCTTTGGATGTTTCCAGTGTCGTTCTACACATTGCTCATGTTATTGTTCAGTGTCATTGAGTCAGTTCTGACTCACAGCAACCCTATACATGATTCAGTTCTGACTCACAGCAACCCTATACATGATTTCTGAGGAGTAGCTGGTGGGTTTGAACTGCCAATCTTGCAGTAACTAGTCCATTGTTTGTTCTATAGAATCTTACAATATTTCAAATAGAGGCTTGATTTTTTTTCTTCAGTTCTTTCTGCTTGAGAAATGCTGATCATGTTCTTCCCCTTTGGTTTTCTAACTTCTGGTCTTTTCACATTCATTTATAAAATTTGACTATGTCTTTCTGAGCTGCCCTTTGCATTTTTTTTTTTTTTTTTCTGTTCAGCTGTTTTACTCCAACATTTTGTCCAGTAACTTTAGTTGCTTTACACTCAAGAGCAAGTTTCAGAATCTCATCTGACATCCACTTTTTTCCTTTTTATCCCTGTCTTTTTGGTGACCTTTTGCTTTCTTCATGTGTGATGGTCTTGATGTCATTGCTGCCATAGTTTTGGTCTTCGGTCATTAGTGTCTAATGCATCAAACTTATTCTTGAGATTGTCTCTAAATTCATGGGGTATATACGCAAGGTCAGGGCATAGTGTAGGTATATATGATAAGCACTGGATTGCAAACCACAAGGTCAGTGGTTCAAGCCCACTGGCATTCTTTAGAAGAATGATGAGGCTGTCTACTCCTGCAATGATTTGTAGCCTCAGAAACCCTATACCAGGTATCTAGTATTGGAACTGACTCCTCAGAACTTATCAATTAAAACAACAACATACTCGAGGTCATATTTTTGCTCTTGTGGGGTTGTCTTAGTTTTCTTCAGTTTCAGCCTGAACTTGCATATGAGCAATTGATGGTGTGTTCCACAGTTGTCTCCTGACTTGATTTTGGCTGATAATATTGAGCTTCTCCATCATCTTTTTCCACAGATGTAGTCAGCTTTATTCCTGTGTATTCCATCTGGTGAGGTACATGTGTATAAATGCCTTTTTATGTTATTGAAAATGGTATTTGCAACAAGTAACTCACTGGTCCTACAAAGTTCTATCCCATGATCTCCAGCATCCTATCTATCACCAAAGCCTTATTTACCAATGACTATGGTTCCTCTTTTTATTTCCAACTTTTACATTCCAATCATCAGTAATTATTTAATTTTCATTATCACTGTCCTTAGTGGTTGGAGCATAAATTAGCATAATAATGATATAAACTGATATTCCTGGGTTTTTTGTTTCTGTTTTTAAATGTCAATGAATAGGTTCCTAGAACTCATAGTAACCCTAAATAGGGTTTTCAAGGCTATAAAGCTTTTTGGTTTGGGATTCACAGTTCATTGCTTATCCTACAGAGCCACCAAGCTCCGTGTTCTTCCTTGTTGTTAATGTTGTTGTTAAGTGTTATAGAGTCAGTTCCAAATCATAGCGATCCTATATAGGGCTTCCGAGGAAGTCTTCCATGTAGACCTATGGACATTATCCTGTCATAACTTTGTTTTGTTTTGTTGTGCATGAGGTCACTATGAGTTGGTACCAACATGCTAGCACCTAACAACAACAACAACATGGGAAGGGACTGTGAAAAAGCTCAACATCATTAGCCAAAAGAAGGCCAGAGGAAGACTGTGGAACAGACTATCAATTGCTCATATACAAGTTCAAGATGAAACTGAAGAAAATGAAAATGAGTCAGCAAGAGCCAAAATATGACCTTGAATATATCCTATTTGAATTTTGAGACACTCTCAAGAAAAGATTTAATACATTAGATACTAATGACCAAAGACCAGAAAAGTTGCGGAATGACATTACAAACATCATATAGAAAGAGAGCAAAAGGTCATTAAAAAGACAGGAAATGGAGAAAAACAAGACAAAAGTGGGCTCTGAAATAGGCTCTTGAGCACAGAGAAGCTAAAGTGAATGGAAGAAATGAGGAGATAAAAGTGCTACACAGAAAAATCTCAAAAGGGAAACTCAAGAAAACAAAACAAGATATAATGATGAAATGTGCAAAGACCCGGAGTTAGAAAATCTGAAGGGAAGACTACAGACAGCATTTCTCAAGCTGAAAGAACTGAAAAAATAATTTAAGCCTGAACTTGAAATATTGAAGGATTCTATGGGAAAAATATTGAGTGATTACATAAAGCATCAAAAGATGATGAAAGGAATTCACAGAGTCACTGTACCAAAAATAATTGGTCTATGCTCACCCATTTCAAAAGGAAGCATATTATTAAGAACCACTGATGTTAAAGGAAGGAGTACAAACTGTATTGAAGATATTGGTAAAAACCAAGACTCCAGGAATTGATAGAATACAAATTGAAATCTTTCAACAAACTCATGCAACACTGGAGGTACTCACTCATCTATGCCAGGAAATGTAGATGACATATACCTACCGGATAACCAATTGGAAGCGATTCATATTTGTGCTCATTCCAAAGAGAATGCAGAAATAATTGAACAATATCATTAATATCACATGCAATATCATTACTATCACAATGATATCGTTACTATAACATAAAATTTTTGCTGAAGACAATTCAAAAACAGTTGCAACAGAAGTCAAGCCAGATTCAGAAGAGGATATGAAATGAGGGATATCATTGGTGACATCAGATGGACCTTGGCTGATAGCAGAGACTACCAGAAAGTTGTTTCCTTGTGTCATATTGACTATGCAAAGGTTTTGACTGTGCACATCATGACAAACTATGGATAACATTTCAATGACTGGGTATTCTAGAACACTTAATTGTACTCATGGGGAACCTGTACATAGGCCAAGAAGTTAGAACAGACAAAGGGATAATGAGTGGTTTAAAATCAGGAAAGGTGTGCCTCCAGGGTTATATCCTTTTATTATACTTATGCAATCTGCATGCTGAACAAATAATCTGAGAAGTTAGATTGAATGAAGAAGAATATGGCATCGGGACTGGAGGAAGACTCATTACCAACCTGCAATATGCAGATGATACATCCTTGCTTGCTGAAAGGGAAGAGGACTTGAAATACGTAACTGATGAAGATCAAAGCCACAGCCTTCACTATGGCTTGCACCTCAATGTAAATAAGATGAAAATCCTTACCACTGGACCAATAAATAACATCCATATAATAGAGAAAAGATTGAAGTTATCAAAGATTTCATTTTGCTTGGATCTACAATCAGCACTCATGGAAATAGCATTTGGCAAATCTGCAGTAAAAGCTGTATTCAAAGTGTTAAGGAGCAAAAATATCAGTTTGAGAACTAAATTGTGTCTTACCCAAGTTATCATATTTTCAATGACCTCATATGCATATGAAAAAGTCTACAGAATAATTGATATATTTTAATTCTTTCTTTTTCTCAACTTGGAAAATTTCACCAGAAATAGTTCAGTCTGCAATAAAAAGGATTTAGGCTAGTGAGGAGTGAGATTATTACACACAGTGAAAACAATTTTCTTAGATATTTCTTAACATAGCAGTGATTTCTCATCAGTTGAATTGTAAATAATTGCCAAAATGGATTAGACCCACAGAAACTTTGTATGATGGACAAGCACTTGATAATGAAGAACCTTTTCCCCCATATTCTCTCACTGCTAATCCTTTGGTACAATTCAATACATATGTATTAAATACCTGCTAAGTAAGAGGCCTTGGAGTCCTGGTGTAGTGCTGTGGGTTAATACGCCAGACTGCAAAGTCCTTTGAACTGCAAGGTCGGCGGTTCAAGCTCACCAGCTGATCCTTGGAAGCCCTATACAGGGGCGCTATGGGTCAGAAACAACTTAACGGCACTTAACAACAACAAGAAGAAGTAAGAGACCTTAGGCTAGAGCCATATGCCTTTCATTTCTGTTAGGGAGATTTGTTGTTGTTGTTGTTAAGTGCACACCAATTGGTTCCGATTCATAGCGACCCTGTATAGGCTTTCCGAGGAATGGCTGGTGAGTTTGAACTGCTGACTTTGCGATTCAAACCAACCTTGTGGTCCAATGCTAATCTTATAATAGCGTCATACCAGGGAGATTTAGGAAAGTGTAAATGACTCTAATGTGTGGCTAGTTTAGGAAAATGACACAAAGGTTGTTTAGACCCCCTTGCTCCAGCATTTTCAAAGAATGAGGGAGATTTATGAAAGAGAGAGAAGGAAAATTAAGAAAGATTTAATTGATGGGCTGTGGTTTAGAGTTATCTCACAGAATAGATGGGATTTTTCCATAGGCAGAAATTGGTAAAAAGGCATTCAGGCAAAAGGAATGGCAGGAAGAGCAAGTTTGCACATATTCAGGCAAGCAGCAACTCATCGTTTTAGATGGAAATCTATGACACAAGCAGATAATGGAAAATACAAGTATTAAAAAAGAAATCTAGAGCCAACCTGTGGAAGGCTTTGAATGCTAACAAGATGTTATATGATTCGATCCATGTTTTATGAAAATGAATATGGTAGCACTGAGATCATGATACCAAGGAGAGGGACAAAAGGTAGAAAGATAAGTGCACGTATCTTTTCAAGAACTTTAAAAATTGACCAATGGATGTTCTTTATTGTATATTTTCAATAAACCAAATATTTATTTTAAAATGACATTCTTGAGTTTCCTAGCTTCTTAGGCAACAGATCTTTGTCAACATAGGCATTTAAGCTTCACTTCAACTAATTAAATAAGTCATGATTTTATTTCCATTTTACACATGAGGAGATTGAGACTTAGAGAGTTGAGTAAGTAGCATGAGGTCAAACTGTTAATAATCTGCTGAATGAACATTTGTATCCAGCCTGTGTAACTCCAACACCCAGGCTCTTAGCCACAACATATTTCTAGTTGAAATATGGAAGAAAAGGGTCAAGAATGAGAAAACATTCTTGAGATTTCAACACTGGTGGATTGGAAGTTGTTCCAGCTATGCAGTGCTGCATAGTAAACTACCCAACAGTTAGCAGCTTAGCGAATCAACCACTTTATTGTAGCTCATGGTTTAGCCAGTTAGGAACTTGAGTAGGCTTGCCTGAACAATTCGATTATACCAAACATTGACAGAGGACCCTCAGTCCTCAGTTGAGAGATGGAATTGTCTGGAAGGAGCTCAACAGCTTCCCTTGCAAGTCTGGTGTTTTGACACAGATGACTTGAAGTCTAGGTTCAGCTGGAAGTCTCCAGCAAGATGATCACAAGTGCTCTACAGGTGACTATGCCAGATTTGGGACTTTATATATGAAAGAATTGTAAAGATACACTCTTCCATGCTTGACATCTTTTGCTCAACATTGTGTTTTGTAAGATTACTCCATGAATGTCTTAGTTATCTAGTGCTGCTAAAGCAGAAATACCTATACAAGTGCTACTTTAGCAAACAGAAATTTATTCTATCATAGTTTAGGAGACTAGAAGTCCAAATTCAGAATGTCAGTTGTAGGGACAGGCTTTCTCTCTTCATCAGCTCTGGAGAAAGGTGCTTATCTCCTTTCATTGTCTGTTGGCTCAGCATTCCTTGGAGATCTCCTTGCATCTTGGCATCAATCTTCTCCTAGACCTTGGAGTTTCAGGGACCCCAGGTCCATAGGTGGCACTTTTCTCTTGACTCTTCTTTCTGGCTGGTAATTTGATCTTCTCATCTCTCTCTTCTTTTGTCTCATGTAAGATAAATGGCATTGCAGGTCACACACCTGGGAAACTCCCTTATATCAGTTCAGGGTTGTGATAGGATTAAGGGTCTTTCAACCTGTATCACATCAGATTACATCATGGTGAATCATCACATAACTATCATATTGCTTCATTACATTATGTTACATTACATTATGTGATATAACTGCCAAGTCACCGAGAGCCATGACTCAGTCAAGTTGACACATATTTTGTGGGAAAGGGGAGCAATAATTCAGTCCATAACAATGAACAACATGCAGTTGTGGTTCATTCATTTTTATTGCTGTATAGCATCACATTGTATGAACATAATATAATTTATTGATTGTACTATTAATCTATACAACTATTGATTAATTTTACTGTTAATGGATATTTGAGTAGTTTTCACTTTGAGCTTTTATCAATAGTGCTGGTATGAATATAATATTTACGTGTCTTCAGGTGAAATATGTTCACATTTCTGTTAAATATACCCAGTAGTAGATTTGCTGAGTATGTTTCTGTCAGCATTAAAGATTTTCCTAAATGATCACATGTGTCTCATGTTAGCAGAGTATGAGACTTCAGGTGCTCCAGGCCAACTAGTAGTGTTTCCCGATTCATTTTAGTTATTTTAGCTCTTTTGGTAGATTTATTTTGGTATAAATTGTTGTTGTTAAGTGCTGTCTAGTTGGTTCTAACTCATAGCAACCCTATATAGGGTTTCCAAGGAGCAGCTGGTGGGTTTGAACAGCCAACCTTGTGGTATGCAATCCAGTGCTGATCCTACAGTGCCCTAAAACTCAAAGAGAGGTGTTTCATGTCTTGCCTAAGTCTTGCTCACCCATTCTATTGTGTTGAGCTAACTTTGTGCTTCCGGAACAAATCGCTTGCCTGATTATTTGATTACTTCTTCTCTTCTTCCACAAGGTTGTTCTGCAGAAGTTTGGTAAAAATAATTGCAATTCACCTTTGGTTCAAAAAACCTCTTTTGTCTTCATGCTAGTGATCTTTGTATCCTAAAGCCAAATAGTGTTCACTATCTTTTGATGTATTCTATTCTTAATTAATCCAAACCAGAAGAGTTGATTTCAACTCATAGTGGTCTTGTAGTTCAGAGTATAAGTGTCCCATAGGGCTTCCAATGCTGCAATCTATACAATAGCACACTGCCGCATCTCTCTATCACTGTAACAACCAAGTGCTTAAGCAGTACACCATGAGAGCGCCTTTCTACTTTAAATAGGACCAGTAATCCCAGCATCCATTATTCTATTCCTAAGGAGTGCTGGTAGCATAGTGGTTACGAATCGGGCTGTGAAACGCAAGGTCAGCAGTTCGAAACCACCAGCTGTTCCATGGGAGAAAGATGAGGCTTTATGCTCCCATAAAGATTTACAGCCTCGGAAACCCTGTACAGGGCCGCTATGAGTCGGAACCAACTCCACAGCACATAACAATAACAACATGTAAAACACAAAAGCAAACAAAAAAAGCCTTTCAGATGAAATCTTGCATTTTGGTTTTCAGATTTTAGTATCTTCAGACTTAGTTCAATGTCATCCAGTATGTGTTGTATCTAAGTAAGAAACTTAAGAATAAAGTTTGGCTCAGTTGCTAGGAAATCAAACAGAAAATTCTTTATACACACAGATATAGATGTAATAGAAGATGTCTCTTTGACTTGCAAATGCAAGAGTCATGTCTATACATAGCTCTGCTGTAATGAATGCTTTTAAGTGATTTTACTTTCTTTTTACAAAACCTCTTGCTTTTCCTTTCTGTTTCTTTTCCATTTTTTTTTTTTTTTTCTTTCAATGGTAATGGTAAGCTTAGCTAACACACAAAAAGCACTTGGTGCAATGCCCAGTTCATAGTGATAATGAATATAGCTGTTGGTAATGATGAGAGATGACAAGATAATATGTCTGTCTTTAAAATTTTTGTGAGTATAGGACTAATTGAAGTCCTGGTGTGGCAGTGTAGGATAGGCACTAGAACAAAAGGTCAGCTTGAACCTCAAGGTGGGCAATTCAAATTTACCAGCCACTCATTGGAAACCCTACACTGGGTGGCTAGGAATCTGAACTAACCAATACTTAACAACAAAAGCAATAGGATTAATTGTGTTAGCCAATGTAAGGTATCTTCTAAAAGTTTGCATATAATCATTCATAGAACTAATATTTAGAGGCCAGAGAGAATAAATAAAATAGACAAGATAATAAAAGCAATAGGTAAGACAAGAATTCTCCCTCTTTCTGTAAGCTAGTGGTTTAACTTTCTTTAGACTTTCTTCAAAAAGTTTCTGCATCCTAAGTTGAACAACTTTGAGTGTATTTATTTGCCTCCCTTGCAAACAAATGAGCCTTGAATAGAACAGTCCCTTTAGTAGACATGCTATGCATTACTGTAGTTTTTGTGACCCTCTTGTCTCTACAAGTAGATTGCAAACCCCTCAAAGGCAGAGATGTCTCTTCTGCATCTTTGTATTCTTCTTTTTACTTAACACAGAGTGGAGAAATGTCATGTTATCCTGCTGATTAAGTCCATTAAGGATTCAGGTTGCATAACTCTTCAAATGGGGAATGGAGAATAAATTCTGCAAGTGACTTTAATGTTCATGAAAAGCATCAAAAGAAAATGTAGATGCCCTTTAGCCGTGCACAAAAAGCAGGGGAGAGAGTGGTCTTTTTCTAACTCTGTGAATTACCCTCAACTAAGCTTTCACCTCAGGGGCAGGATGTTATTTGGTTGTACTCTTTTAGATTTTTTTCTCAGTCTTGGTGTGAAACCACCAACTGAGTTGGAGATTTCAAAATAGGCCAGGGAGTTTAGAGGATACACAAAGTAGTCAATCCCAAAAGAACTTCCTTTATCTAGGTGAACTTCATCTGTGAGATATAATGACATCTACTCAATAGATCACTGTGGATGTGATTTTCAATCCCACATTAAGTAATATTTATAGGAAGATATACTCTTCTGTTCACATAATTAAAACTTAATTTGTTGCATAAAAATATATTTAAGGTCAAATTCTGACTCACCATATTAAGAATTCCAAGCTAACTAAATGGGAGCGATATATGGTGGAAGACATCATCCACATACAGTACGGAATAGAGTGCTTCTAAGTGTTTACAGGGAGACATCACAGACACTGTCAGTTCCCTAAATATATTCTGTGAGACATTTTAGGTTGATGTCCATCTATATGGTTCATTGATCTAAAGAATATGAAACTTCTGTCCAGATATGAAGACCAGAATAAGTCATTAAAACAGAATTTACTTCCAGTAATTACCTACTGCTGTGGTGCTGTACAATAAGCACTGGACTGCAAAGTTGGCTTAAACCACAAGGTCAGCAGTTCAAACCCACCAGATTCTCCTCAGAAACCGTATGTTGTTGTTGTTATTAAGTGCCACCAAGTTGATTGCAACTCACAACAGCCCTGTACAGTGTGTCCAAAGAGTGACTTAAGAGGTGGAACCACCAACCTTATGGTTCAAACTGACCTTGTGGTCCAGTGCTTTATCCCACTGTGCCACAACAGGACTCCCAGAAGCCCTAAACAGAAACCCTATACAAGGTCACTATGAGTTGTAATCAACTCAACAGCACCTAATACTAACAACAACAGTTACCTACTTTAATAAACAATGGGAATCATTTTTATCAAATTAAACTTTTTTTTTTAGAGTCCCGGTGCCGAGCCATAATATAAGCACTACACTGTTAACCGCAAGGATGGCCATGCAAACCCACCAGCTGCTCCTTGGAAACCCTATGATTTTGTTTGTTAAGTGCTGTTTAGTCAGTTCCAAGAAGTGGCTGATGAGCTTCAATCGCCGACCTTACAGTCCAAAACAATTTTGAAGTCCAGTGCATTAACCTGCAGCACTACACAGGTCACTACGCATCAGAACTGAATTGAAGACGTTTAACAATTAACAACAAAAATTCAAACAGTATTGTTTTGAATCTCTCCTCCTCCCCACACAGATTCTAAGAACCATCATGGCAGCATAGAGAAGCACACTGCCCAGCCAGAGTTGAGACCTTAGGTCTGAGTTGAGAAGGACACTTAAATTCTTCTAAACTTTTTCCATCACACCTGTTAGCCACCATCAAGCAACCCTGACTCATAATGATCTTGTCCAGTCCTGTTATCGAAGGCAGATTTGACCATGATCAATTGTGAAGATTCCTATTTTTCAAAAGAAGTTTTCACTGACTTCTTTTCAGAAATAGATTTCCAGGTCTTTCTTCCTAGTCAGCCTTAGTTTGTAAGCCCCACTGAAACCTATTCAGAATCATAGAAAAACACCAGTCTCCACTGACAGATGGGTGGTGGCTGTGCATTGCTGGGAATGAAATCCAGATCTCCCAGGGGGGAGTCAGTCCCTGAGCCACTACCGCTCCACTTCTCCAATCATACTTAACATCGTCCCCAGTTTTGAGCCCCATTTTGAGGAACAAGACTCAGGCAGTGGTATAAAGCATCAAGAAGAACTGGAGATGGGTCCAAGGCATATGTACCCAAGGGTCGCTGTACACTGGAGCTATCTAGAGATCTTTAAAAAAAATACTGATGCTTGTTTTCCACCACAAGATATTTTGATTTCATTAGTCTGGGACATGACCTGGGTATGGAAAATTTTAAAAGAGTCTTATCTGCTCTAAGTATCCCAATAGACAAGTCTTTTAGAAAAGTCATATTAAAAAAAAAAAAAAAAAAGATTAATGTATTGATTGGGTTCATTTAAAAGAAATTTTTAATGAACA
>NW_006408557.1:2829136-2831710 GCF_000296735.1 Chrysochloris asiatica
AGCAAAATCAACAAAATTATTTGCCCTTCTCGTTACTCTTCCTCCCTTCTTTCATCCTTTCCTTCCAGTCTTCCCTCCTGCACTTCCTTTCTTTCCTCCATCTATTCATCTCTCGTATCTCCATATCTACCTACCAACTTACCTACAGAATCCTAGGACCCCTCATAGCTCTGTAGGATAAGCACTGAACTGCTCTCCACAAGGTCAGCACTTCAAACCCACGAGTCACTCCATGGGAGAAAGATGAGATTTTTTTACTCCCATAAAGATTTACAGTCCCGAGAACCATACATAGGATTCCTGAGTCAGAATCGACTCGATGGCAGTAAATTTAGTCTTGGTTTTTTACTTAACTACAGAGGGCCTTTCTTACCTATAGAGGGAGTCCTGGTGTGGCACTGTGGGTTAATGTGCTGGACTGCAAAGTCAGTTTGAACCCCAAGTTCAGTGGTTCAAGCTCACCAACCACTCCTCAGAAACCCTATACAGGGTCACTGTGGGTTGGAACCAAATCGATGGCACTTAGCTAAAACAACAACAGAGGGACTTACAATCAATGTTGTCTCTATTTTTTTTTTTTTGGAAGTGGGGTTATGTTCATCATTATTGCTGTGCTATTTGGCAATTTCTCCAAACATGAAAGGCCAGTTGTGATTCTTCATGAATCGCACCATTATTTATTCACCGGACAACTTTTGTCTATCATCAAGGTTCCGGGAAACTGTCCCAATAATTCAAGTTGAAGTTAAGAATATGAAACAAAAAGGAAAGTAATTTTAAGGAAATAAAGGTTTCTGTGAACAAATACTTAGCCACATTTGGTAGTTTTAGCACTTTCACAGTTAATGATGAGGAAATACATCCATGGAGACTGAAAGTGAAGGTGACACACAGTGACCCCGTGTAGGGTTTCTGATGAAGTAAAATATTACTGATGAAGATCAAAGACCAAAGCCTTTGGTATAGGTCACATTTCAATATAAAGAAAACAAAAATACTCACCACTGGACCAATAAATAACATCATGAAAAACGGAGGAAAACTGAAGTTATCAAAGACTTCATTTTACTTGAATCAACCATCAACACTCATAGAAACTCAGTCAAGAAATCAGATGACATATTGCATTAGGCAAATCTTCTACACAAGACCTTTTAAAAGTGTTGAAGAACAAAGATATCAGTTTGAGGGCTGATATGTGCCTGACCCAAGCCATGGTTTTTTTAATAGCCTCATATGGATGTGAAAGCTGGACAGTGAATAAGGAAGAACATAGAAGAATTGATGCCTTTCAGTTATGGTGTTGGAGGAGAATACTGAAAGTGCCATGGGCTGCCAAAAGAACCAACAGATCTGTGTTGGAAGAAGTGCAGCCAGAGTGCTCCTTGGAAGCCAGGATGGCCAAACTTCATCTCTCATATTTTGGACATATTGTCAGGAGGGACCAGTCACTGGAGAAGGATATCATGTTTGGTAAGGTGGAGGGTCAGAGAAAAAGAGGAACACCCCCCAGAGATGGATTGGCAAAGTGGCAACATTAATGGTCTCAAGCATAGCAACAATTGTGAGATTGGCCCAGGACTGGACAGTGTTTTGTTCTGTTGTGCGTAGGGTCATTATGAGTCGATACCAACTCAGTGGTACCTAACATCAACAACAACAATAAGGAGCACTTTTAACAAAGAACAAGGGCTTTGATTAATTAATTTTTAGAGAGATGGGCAGTTTTATCCATGACAACTCTTATTACTCATTGTAGCAGCAACCCCTAATTTTTTCTAGATTATCTTACATGTGTTTACCATTCCAATGCCATGATCTGGTTATTAGTAAGACTACATTGCTATTAATAGTCAACACATTATTTTTAAATTGAGCAAGCTAATATTATGAGTTATTATTTTCTGGGTTACACCAAATCCATTGTAATTAAGTTAATAGTATTTTAGATAAATGTCTGTTTATTACTACCTTGTAAACAACAACAGATGTTTGTCTACATATAATTAGTTTAGGAGTATTTACTCTGTAAATGGTTTTGCATGAATCTCTTCTAGGAAATAGTTCACTTTCTTTAGCATCTCAGCAATGGATTATATTCAGTGACATTGTTCCTTTTCATTCACTTACTGAACTCAGAGGAATCATTTGACCTCTTTAGTTTTCTGTAATCTAGACACATACTTTGTTTTCTTTCTGCAAGTTAGTATCGTCTCTGTTTTTATTTCTTCCAGTTTCCTATCATTGACAGATTGCATTTCAGATCAGTCAAGAAACACAGAGAGCAAAGAAGGGCAGACAAGTAAAATGGCATTCATGAATTTCCTGGTTCCTTGGACTCTCAGAGAAGAAAAAATACCACTTGGCATTATTTGTGGTTTTGCTGTATCTGTGATCCACTTTTATGACATGAAGTATTATTGGAGTGGATAACTGAAAGTTCATAGGGTATGTTTCCATGTGCTTGTCATAAAGAATAGAGGCAACTGTTAATTTGCTCTTTGAATTGTGATCTGACCATAGAACAATTTATTTAATAAAAAATGTCTTTGAGGAACAAACAAGATGGCGGAT
>NW_006408557.1:2836920-2847119 GCF_000296735.1 Chrysochloris asiatica
TCTGCTTTCAGTCAAGATCCATTGGACATCAGCAATGATGTCCCTCGTTCCATGGCTTCTTCTGCATATTGTTGTTGTTGTTATGAGCCGTGGAGTCAGTTCCAACTCATAGTGAGCCTGTACAGGTTTCCAAGGCTGTAAATCTTTACAGGAGCAGAAGGCCTCATCTTTCTCCCATGGAACAGCTAGTATTTTTGAACTGCTGACCTTAAGTTTGGCAGCCTGACTCGTAACCATTATACTATATAGGACAGAGTCAAAGTGCTCCTTGTGATTTCAGAGATTGTGAATCTATATGGGAGTAGATAGCCTCATCTTTCTCCCATAGAGCAGCTGGCGGATTTGAACTGCTGACCTTGCAGTGAGCAGCCTAATTAATGCTTGATGGTACAGATGTTAGAACTAGTAAGCCTGAGCTCAATGATGAGTATTTTCAGTTAGCTGTCAACCTCCATTCCCATTCTTTTCTAGGTGCCTTCCCATACCACAGGGGCTTGAGCATCGAAAACCAGCTTTCTAAGCTCCTAGGGTTTTAAATGCAAAGTATGTTCTGCCAACTGGAAGCACTTAGATTATATATAAAAACTGAGTTAAGACGGAGACTATCTTCCTGCTGCTTCTCTTACTGATGAGAGTGTCTGCAGAAATGAATGTGGATATAATCGTTAATCTCAGCATTGAGAGTATCTAGACATCCTGGCCACAATAGCAACAGCGTTCTGACCCCTGGTTCCAGAGTTGCAGTCACTAGAATGTCTCTGTACTCATTTGTTCAAAGGAAGACCCTCTCTTTCAGTCTGTCATCCTGTTTCAGGAACTTTACAAATGAACTAATTCCCTGTGTTAAATGATCTTTGACTTAAAGTACTAGCTTTCTATCTCCTTAAAGAAAGTTTGAGTAGTACCAAGGTTTACTGGAGTCCTGGTGTGATTCCATAGGATAAGCAGTACCCCAAGGTTGGTTTCATCTGCAAGGCTGGCAGTTCAAACTCACCAGTTATTCCTTGGAAACCCTATTTAGGGTTGCTATGAGTCAGAACGACTCCACAGCACTTAGCAACAACAATACCAAAATAGTAAAAACAACTACAGAAAGCAAAAGTTATTGCTTATTGAGTTTCTAAGTTATTGCTTATTGAGTTTCTGATAACATAGTTGTTAGGAGTCAAGCTGCTAACCATAATGTCAACAGTTCGAAAGTACCAGCTGTTCCGTGGGAGAAAAATGAGGCTTTCTGCTCCTGTAAAGATGTACAGCCTCAGAAAGCCTCTACAGGGTTGCTAGTAGTTGGAACTGACTCCGTGGCACACCACCACCACCACCACATTGAGTTTCTACTATATACCAGACAAATGGAGCCTTGACCAGACTGTGTAAATTGTAAAGGGTTATAAAGCTAGTTGTTATAGAGCCAATATTTGAACTTGAGTCATCTGTCTGAAAAGTTAGTACATAAAGAATAGAAACTTTAAAATGTTTGTTTCTATTCAAAACTTGTGAAATCACAAGAACTGAGCCCATTTATAAAACCTGAATATTGGAGGAGAATATTGAAAGTGCCATGGGCTGCCAGAAGAACCAATAGATCTATTTGGAAGAAGTGCAGCCAGAGTGCTCCTTGGAGGCCAAGATGGCCAAACTTCGTCTCTCATACTTGGGACATATTGTCAGGAGAGACCAGTCGCTGGAGAAGGATATCATGTTTGTTAAGGTGGAGGGTCAGAGGAAAAGAGGAAAACCCCCAATGAGATTGGCCAAGTGGCAGCACTGACTCAAGTGTGGCAACAATAGTGAAGTTGGCCCAGGATTGGGCAGTGTTTTGTTCTGCTGTGCATAGGGGTGCTATGAGTTGGTACTGACTCAATGGCACCTAACCACAACAACAAACATTGAGAAAATCTCCTGTGTGTAGTTTGTCATATTTTGTGGCTTGTGTATTGATATAATGCTGGAATCTATGCCAATAGTGTTGAAAATACCAGCGGAATCATCCTTGGTAGGCAGGTTTCAGTGGCGCTTTCAGACTAAGACAGACTAGAAAGGCAAATCTGGAGTTCTACTTTTGACTATTAGTCAGTGAAATCCCTATGGATTAACAGACTACTATTTGATATAGTACAGTGCTGCAAGATAAACCCAACAGATTGGAAGTCACTCGAAATACATAGTGGCTACAAAAATGAAGTTGAGTTTATCAATGATCATGAAGGTAGTTCAGGGCTGGACAATGTTTTTCCATTGTACATTGGATTGCGAAGAGTCAAAGTACAGTTAACAGTAACCTTGCAAGATAATGCGCTGGATTGCAAGGTAAGTTTGAATCACAAAGATGGCAGTTCAAACCCATGAATCACATCTTGGAAACTCTTACAGGGTCCCTACAAGTCAGAAACGACTTAAAGGCATTTAACAATAACAAAACAACAACCTTAGGGTCTCTAAGGCTTTCATTGTCTTAAAAGTGACACTTTCCTAGATATGAGTGTGAAAACACATGATTGGTGAATTAGATAGACACACACACCCTTAACTACTTATTGGGACAGTTATCTCACTGAAATGAATCCATGCAAGCCTCTACCACTACAGTGATATACAGGACATGTGAGGTCTATAGTCCACATTCAAATCACAAGATGATATATGCGATTCTTAGCCTATCTCTTTCATCCATTCATGTGTGTGTGTGTTTATGAGAACTCTTGGATGGGAGGCTATTGCCTTAATGGGTAAGGAAGATATTTCTTTTCTCTGTGGTGTCATTTCTTTGTATTTGAGAAAGTTTTTATACTCTAAAATCTCTCAGAGACTGAAACAGACCATGAAAATGCGAAGTTCACCCTTTGGCTTGGTCACTTAGCATTGTATGGCCTAGTTTAGAACAAAAGTGAGATAGCACCAGAAGCACTCTCCTCTTTTCATTGTCATGGGAGGCTCTGGAATACAGGTCCCTGCATTGAGAGCACTGCTCTTTACAGAAGTAGGTGGGACTGTCTACTGGCAGGGAGGGAGACTCAAGGTGAATCACACATGTGCAGGTGAGTGAATGGAGAAAGTACAGTTCTGGGGTCTGCTTGGAGCAAATAAGCTGTTACACAGGAGTGAGAGTAAGCTTATTGCCTAAACTGCTAACGGAAATGACAGGGAAGCAAGACGTTCTCTGCCCTAAAGGAATGAGGCTGCTCCAGGAAGCAGCTCCCTGGCTGATGCTCTCCTGAGTCAAGGTGTGTTGGCTGCTCAAGAGCGATGCTACAGATGGGATTCTACTTGGTAAAAGAGTGTGAAGATGTCTTCCATTCCTGAAAGCATGCACTGTGTTTCCTAGGAAGGGACTGCTCCTCTTCTTCCTAACTCATGAACATGAGCTTGGAACAACACTGGATGAGGCCATGGTTCTGGAAGCAACTAGAATAAATTTAAATTCTGGCTGCACATTTACTTTTTATATTATTATTTTCTACTGTAAAGGAATTCTGGTATCACAGTGGTTATGAAGCGGGCTGCGAACCTCAGGTCAGGGACAGCAGTTCGAAACTACCAGCTGTTCCACAGGAGAAAGATGAGGCTTTCTGCTCCGGTAAAGATTTACAGCCTCGGAAACCCTGTACAGGGTCGCTATGAGTTGGAACCAACTCCACAGCACATAACAACAACAACTGTAATGTAGGTATAACTAATAGTTTTTAAATAGGGATAAGTGTGAAAATCAAAGAATTTAATAGATTTTATATGGATGAATCATTTTATTCTTACTGGACAATGTATTGGTTGACATTACAGTTCACAAACAGTTTAGTAGGAGAAAGTTGCAAGAGGATTCTGTTGAGAACTTTTCCCTTTAACATCTTAAAGGACCAGAAGAACTCTAGTAGTAAACTTTCAGCACCATTTGGCCCAACCATTGGGTCATCTCTGAATGTCTATCCCAATCCTCAAGACAGAATGTTTCTCAAAACCTCTATCTCAAAATGTTCAGACAGGTGTTTAGTTTCTCAGAATCAAAAAATAATACAGGCTCACAGTATTGGATACTGTTAAAGAAAGTACAATGGCGATTCAGAGGAATAGTTAAATAGCTTATGGTATTTCTGGAGTCCTGGTGTGGCGCTGTAGGATTAACCACAGGACCACCAGGTTCAAATTCATCAGTCACTCCTTGGAACCCCTATATAGGGTCACTGGGAGTCAGAACCAATTCAACGGCACTTAACAACAACAACATGATACTTCTGTGCATGTGGCCTGGATTTGAGTCTAGGTCAATGCACAACTACCAGCTGTATCTCACTAGAGGCTTGCATGTTACTATAATGCTGAACAGTTTTCAGTAGAGCTTCCAGACTAAGACAAGTTAGAAAGCAAGACCTAGCTATCTGCTTCCCAAACTCCATCCAAAGAAAATGGTCTGGCCTTCGCCTGATCATGGGGATGGCATAGGAAGTGTGAGCATTTATTTGTGTTATGTGTAGGGTCTCCAAGAGTGAGGGCCATCTCAGAAGTTAACAATATGCCAAAGGGAGACCATGGTACCTAGATCCTTCTTCCCTACATGGTGATTGGAAGGTTAATTATTACTGTGCCACTCCCTCACTTATGACTGTCAGTACAGATAAGTGTGTCCTTATCCTCAAAACCACTTAGAAATCTCATCAATTATTGTTAAGCCCTAAACCAGGAAACAAATAGGCTTGCTTTTCTGTCTTTGCTTAATAAATAATTGAAATTTATGTCAAATCTTGCCTTAGTTTGGCTATTTCCAGGTTGGCTGTGCGATGTCTAAGTGTAATTAAAGATAGCATGTTGTGGGCTATAACTTCCTTTAGTGAGAGAAAATAATGTTTAGTGAGAGAAAATAATGGGAGAGTCCAAATAGTTTTTTATTAGGTTTGTGTTGATTGGGTGAACTGTGTTCCCTTGGAATGAGCTAGGCATCCTTCTATGTCACCTTGCTACAAAACAAACCTGAAGAATTTGGATATGACCAAAAGATAGTCTTGGTATTAGGGAAGTAGGGATGCATGCCACGTGAAAACATAGCAGCTTCAGGATTCGTTATATTCTTTCCTGCTGTCAACCTTCTGTGTGTCTCCATTCTTCCTAGGAGAGGAAGAGAGAAAAATATCGTAACAGAAATGGAAGCCAGTGACCCAGTGGATTGTCGTTTGTTTGTTTGTTTTGTCTTGTTTTCTAATAAGGTGTATCTTTCACACATCCATAGTACATATATATGTGTGAGAGGGCTTGCAAGGGAAAAGAAATGGCTACTTTTAAGAGATACGATTATTTAGAGAAGGTTAAAGTAATAGATCATGGTTTCTGAATACATCAGAAAATAATTCCAGGTCATTAGGCAAGGCCAACAATCAACATCAAGCTAGGCAATGTGGATCAGTAGACACTTGCTTGTGTATTGACATATTGAGTGGCCACCAGGAACTTAATTAAGTTCCTAAATCCCCCATTTGGCATAGATGACAAACAGTAACTAAGTGCAGTTGAATTCAGATGACAATAGAGTATTACAAAATAGAATTCTACTCAAGAGCTGATAATTATATAGGCAACAATGCTTTGTGCTGATTGGGGCAATAGATGCAGGTGGTTAGCTTGTCATGGTTCTAAACTAGGGGAAAAAGGCACCTGATTTATTAGCCAATGAAAATGACATTTTGATGACTTATTTGGAAATCATCAATTCCAAAAACAAACATTAAACATTCTCAAGTTGAGTGTAAGCAGGAAACTGGCAGACAGAATCAGAATCGGTGGCTTGGATATGTCATCTTTGTCTTCTGAAAGGCCCCAGAGAAATGCGTTCTGGAAAGCATCAGTGACAGACATTTGGAATTTAAGAGAGACAACAGTGGGGAGGTCTGGGCTTATCTCAGACTGTGTTATAGATGAATCCTGGACACAGTGGTAGGAACATGGATACAAATGAGCTGTTTCTGAGAAGCTTCAACTTCAAAGGCAACCACACACAGAAGAGAGGCTGCTATGGTGCTGAATGAATAATGAAAAATACAATAAAGACAAATCTGATAGGGATTTGAATTCTATGCAAGTGAAGTATTTCTAAGGAAAATGAGATAGTTGTGGGGAGGGGTTGGAGTAGATTGAAGAATTCATAATCATAGCTGTTCACAACTTGCATTGCTAAATCCATGAAAATCCCAAGGCTCTAAAGAAAGGCAGTTAGATGAGAGAGTAGGAGGAAAATGAAACACCAGGGCCTTTCTTGTGTAATTTGAAATCACCTGACACTTCAGGTAGCCTAGTAGATACCACTCCCTGCATCCAATTCCCCACTCAATATCAGAATATCTGGCTTTGCTGAGGCTATTGGCACAGATGGTAGGAAGGAAGTTGTGTCATTGGGAGGCAAGTACAGATCTGGATTCTCCCAGGATTTTTTCTCTACTCACAGCTGACCTGCCAGGGCTATACCCTCTAAGGTGTAAGCCATTTTTGCCCTGTTGGGCCTGCAAACGTACCCCCATCCCCAATGTATTTGAGACAGATGACAGACAGTGAGAAAGGAGAGAAAGTGAGGAACAGAGAAATACTGTAAGAGAGATGGAGAGAGAAAAATGAACAAGATGTGAGAAGGAGAGATAGGAAGAGAGATAGATATTGATACAGAGACAGAAACAGAAACATGGAGGGAATGGGACGGTAAAGGGGAGATATACAGAAAGAGAAATGAGAAGGGGGATGAAAGGAATGAAGAGGTGACAAGAAATCAAGGGAGATGGTGAGAAAAAAGATAGTAAGAAAGAGATGGTGGTGCTGATGAGAGATTGTGTGAGACAGAGAAACCTAGAGTGAAAAATATAGATAATCAGAGATGGAGACAGTGAGGGGGACAGACAGTGAAGGGGAGAGAGAGAAAGAAAATTGATGAGAGAGAGTGATGGTGAGGGAGAGAAAGACGAATGGTGAGAGAGAGTTATAGCTAGAGGAAGACAGATACAGAAACCATGAGGGACTATGGCAGTGAGGAGGGAGAAGCAGAGAGGAGAGAGAGAGAGAAACAAAGAGATGCATGCACAGATGCAGAGCGGCAAGAGGTTGGGGCCCAGCTAAGTGTGATACTATAATGACTTTTCTGTTCCTTGGAGGATGGTTGGCATTATATCCTGCCCTGCATGCATTACAAATGTCCATGGAATTTCAAATATTTCCCACTGTTGTCTTTTCTGTCCACCTGTGATGTTATTGTTTTTGTTAAGTATCCTGGAGTCAGTCAGTTCCAACTGATAGTGACCCTGTATAGGGTTTTCAAGGAGCGGCTGGGGAGTTTGAAAAGCTGACCTCATTGTTCAAAGCAACCTTGCAGTCCAGTGTTTTATCCTATAGTACCTTTACACAGCTACAAAGTAATAGTACCCTCACAGAGAACAGAACCAAATGGACTTTTAGTTTCTTTCTCTCATCTCCCTTCATGCTAGTCATGAATTCATGAGACCCTCAAATTACCCATGAAGGACAGGCAATGTGCTGTGTTAAGAATCATCTTTTCCATCTAACTGGATTATCGTCTTTCCAAGAAGCTTGGGAGCCCCCCCTCCCACCGCTCTACTCCATGGGAGTTTTATTATGTTTCAAAAATATAGCCTCAGCCACTGTCAAATAGAAATTTCTTCCAGTATCCTCCATTGCTAAATATTTTTAAAATTATTATCTAAAAAATTATTGTGAACCAAGAAACAGTAGGACACAGTCCAATGGATGAAATATATATACAATAGATGGATATTTCAAAGTCTCTTCCTTTCTTAAGTGGCCTGAAGGAAGCTTTGCTATAGACAGTGCCTTTAGGGCATAAGAACCCTAAGAATCCAGCAACAACTTTGGTAAGCCTATTTCTTTTTCTGTCTGCTCAGTATTTGTGGAAGACAAGAAAGAAGAATGTATAGCAAGGCAAGCTTCCTCCAGTTTACAAAGACCCCATATCTGGTGATCATGCGAGCCACAAAATAATAGAAGTTTTGAAATCGCTTTAGCTCATTTCTGGACAATGGAAGGGAATGTGGCAATAGTTCAGCATACTGTCCTCATTTATCTCAGAAAGGATAGATAGTATCACGGAAAAACAATCCATACAGGAACCCTTGAACAAACAATTACAAGCATCATAAAGCAAGCAGGTCTGGAATCGATCCCAGCAACCATTTCCCATTCTCATTCTTTAACTTTGCCTATTAGGTGGTTTGTGGATTCAGCTAGTGAATGTTCTTAATAGTACAGTATCAATTTCCCCAGGTAAGGAATGGCTGTGCCTGTTTTCCCTTCAATAAAGCAAGGTATCACATCATTAAGCTTTTTTTCTTTTCTTGTGTTTTTTTCCCCTCTGATTTGTGATTAGACTAAAATAAAGAGGAATAAGAGGAGGAAATTATATGCCTGTGTACTATCTTTCTTACACACATGCAGACGCACACATACACAAACAGGCACATAAACAAAATAAATGAAATGAAAATAAAAACAACCTTCTCCACATTAGAACATCTGTACCCACAGCTGCCCAGATCTGTCACATATCCATTCTGTTCTTTGTGTATATGTGTGTTTAGGGCGATGTGGAGGGACAGGACATTAAGTGTGTGTGTTTGTGCATGTGTTTGAGACTCTGCACAGACCCCATTTTACTTTCTGCGACACATTTTTCTCACACACATAAACACAAACAGACATTCTTTGGTCTCAGGGTATAGGACGTTATTTGACTTCTAACTCATTGTCTCTGATGCTCATGAGCAACAGGAGATTGAAAGCTAAGGGACTGTTTCATTAAGTCCAACCATGCATCAACCTATGTAATACTTGCCACCAATTGGGCAGCTTCTGAAAATATTTATCCACTTTGCTTTAACTGGAAAAGATTAATTACATTAGCTGTAAATGTTGGGTGACCTAGAATTTAAAGTTCTTACTCCTGTGAAGTAAATATTTTGGGCCCCTCTCAGAGCAATTGTTCTGGCCTGTGCTCACCTCCCACTTCATCTGCTCCTCTCAGCCAAGTCACTACCACTACACTATAGCCAAAAAGACTTTCTTTTTAATCCCATACAAAGCACCTTCCTGTACCAATTTCACCAATTTTCTCTTCCCTCTATCTGGATTGTGCATCCTCCAAGATCTGACTCACTTCCCATCGTTCTGATATCACTTGAAATTTCATTTCCTCTAAAAGACCGTATCTGACCACTATCACTTGCCTTCCCCCACTCTATTATTTTCTAAGCCATCATTTCCTTTAATTTGCTACTTTGGTTTATTGTTGTCTAAAACAGTCACGTTGAATTATTTCTTTGTAATTTATTGTCTGTCTCTTCCCTAAATGTGATTTCTTAGTGGTATGGACATTGCAGTCCTCCTAATCACTATTGTAGTTCCACTGCCAAAGAGAAAATTTGGAACACAATAATGTGATAAATATTTATGAAATTAATAATTTTTATGGCTACATGAAACCAGACAGTATGTTAGCTAGCCTACCTCGGTTATCTTGCTAAATGACCATCCAAACCTTATTATATTGTCTTAGAAACTTATAATTTAGTTTTCACTGCATGTAACAGAAAACTTCAAAAGCAATGGCTTCAATAAGCTACAAGTTTACATTTCTTTTATGAAAAACACATGGTATGGATGCTATAGATGTAATTTACTTTGCCATGATCATAGTCCAAGGTGGCCTCTAGTGGTTGAGCCATCACATCTGGTTCTAGACAAAAAGGAAGAATAAAGAAAGAGAAGGCATCACTCTCCTTGATAAGCTTACTTCATAGTGTTTGCAACACTTCATATTGTATTCCTTTGTTTGGAATTTATATGAGAAATTGAGATTAGCAATCTTGGGAAACAAAATAATTACTTACAAAAAAGGGGCCTTGTTCCTTAGGAGAAAAAGTGTTACTTGCCCATTGTTTCTCATAGAATTCTCTCAATGTCGTTTACAAAGCTGAGACGAAATTCTAGGTCTGACACTGTTAAACTCTCTCCAGTCATATAAGCATCTCACATGTCCAGCAATGTGACTGCTTTCTAAGTCCCTCTCTACAGGGATCCTTAGTAAACTATAGAGCCTGGGTCCAAGCCTTTATTCATCTTTTTTCATATTCCTTGAATTCCTGGAGGATGTTAGTAAATGCCATTGTTGTTGTTAAGTGCCGTCAAGTCGTTTCCGACCC
>NW_006408557.1:2848414-2850377 GCF_000296735.1 Chrysochloris asiatica
GATCCGCATCTCCTTTCATCAGCCGTAACTAGGCAGAATGGATAATACTCAGTGGAGATTCTACCTTGCTCCACACCCTTCTGTTTCTAGGTTCCCTCTTGAAAGCTTGTAAGCCAATCACTTCTTACCTCTGTAGCCCCCACATTCTGGGGAGCCATTGTCCAAGTTGCCATCCCTGTCTTCTCCATTTGCGGAGGAGGTGGAATGATCCTCCCTGTGAATATTTGTTCACTCTTTTGAGCTGCTGCTTCCATAGGTGTATGTCAAGTTCATCAAATTGTATCAGATTATTCTTTTTTCCCTCTTCTTTCTTCTTCTGTTTGAGCTCTGATCATCCAGCCATTGAAGCCAGGTCAAGTCGGTATTATCTGCAAGTGTGGGTGTACTTATGTATGTGCCCTCTCTTATTATCAGCTGGATGCTTCACTCTCCACTCTAGTCTTCTGTGGCTATGTTGCTGACTCTGAGTCCAATAGTCCCCTGGACTTGCCACACTGCTGGCCAACCAGGTCTCCATCCGGGTTCACAGGAGTCTGTTGAGCATTGTAGGGCTTAGCTCACAGCTTTTTTGCTGTTTTCCCCTCATTTCCCCTTGTCAGTGACGAACGTGGTCACCAATCAGAGCATGCATTCCCACTGAACCTTAATCTTAGAAGGGAGTTTGCCCTGAGGGGGACCCTACCACTTGCCTTGATGTCTCCTGGGCAATCCACTTGTTTGTTCTTGCAGTAATCAGTCAGCCTGCCTATATTGTTTTGTATTTTTCCTGTCAGTCTTTCTTTCAGGAAGTATCTTCTGTTCTTCTGGCCACTGCAGGCTGGTCTGTTTGTCCTTTCAAGTAGAAATTTCCCCTCAGAAGATTCTAGATGCTGTTCAGGATTCCACCTATGGTCTTGTGTAATGCAGGGGCTCCACAGGAAGCCTCCTTTGTTGGGCACGTTGTATCCGCATTTTAGGTATTCCAATCAGTTATAGGCAGAAGATGGACTTACAAGCTTTCTATGGTGGTATTTCAGGCTATTCCTTTCTCTCCCCCTCCAGTGTCTATTTTATAGTGGTATGCCAGTGGAACCAAGATTCAACAGACAGCCAAGCTTCTTAACATTATTTCCCCACTCTTCCCCATTCAAACCATGTCTCAATCTCTGTATCCCAGAGCCTTGTTGTTCCAAGGTTTTGCATACATCATTATTTGCCTCTGTCCCACTTCAGTTTCACATTCATCCTATTGTATTTCATTTCATTGCAATGATTAAAATCCCCTCCATGCATACAAAGGATACAACCCACAGGCCAGACCCCCACCCCCCACCCCCGGGCTGTGAGCAAACGGCTTGTCTCCCTCCCTGAGTCCTGTGTACCAAGCCACTCCATCTGTTCATGCCATCATGGTCCCCCCACTAATTTGGGTCTGGGCAGTTTCCAGCCCCCCCCCCCCAAGGTATTCCAGTTAGTTATAGGCTGGATACGGGCCCACATCATTTCTGTTGTGGTGTTTCTGGCTTCCCCCAATCCCCAAGTGTCTATTTCACAATGGTAGGTGAGGGAGACCAAGATTCAAAAGACAGCCAAGCATCCTAACATTATTCCCCTCTTTTCCCCCTTTCAAGCCATGCCTTAATCCTTGTATTCTGAAGCCATGTTATTCTAGGGTTGTGCATACCTCGTCCTTTAGCTCTGTCCCACCTAGCCCATGCGAACCTGCCCATCCGCCTTGTTCTTCTTTTTCCCTCCCCCTTCTTGTATATTGTCAGCCCACCCTGTGTCTATTCCCTACCCTGTGCTCTTTCTTCCACTCCCTCCCCACCTCTCATCCCATACATTCCGGTGATCAGCACTTATATATTTAAATCCCCCCACACACACACCTTTTGGGTGGGTTCTGTTTCTTTGTCTTTTATAATAATGGTCTTATTCAGTATTTCTCCTTTTGTGACTAATTTCATCCATGTAATGCGATGGC
>NW_006408557.1:2851437-2852586 GCF_000296735.1 Chrysochloris asiatica
GCTGTTTTGACCACTGTAGCCTTGTAGTAAATTTTGAAATTGGGTAATGAGAGACCTCCAACCTTGTTCTTCTTCTTAAGCAGTGCTTTGCTTATCCTGGGTCTCTTTCCTTTCCATATAAAATTAGTAATTGTCATTTCCACCTCTTTGAAGAATGTTGTTGGAATCTGGATTGGGATTGCATTATATGTGTATATTGCTTTGGGCAGTACTGACATTTTCATGATGTTGAGTCTTCCTATCCAGAAACATGGTATGTTCTTCCACTTCTGTAGGTCTCTTTTGGTTTCTTGTAGTAGTGTTTTATAAGTTTCTTTGTATAAGTCCTTTGTTTCTCTGGTCACGTTTATTCAGAAATATTTCATCCTTGTGCGGCTATTGTAAATGATATTGCTTTCCTAATGTCCTTTTCAGCCCTGTCATTGTTGCTATAGAGAAATCCAACTGATTTTTGTATGTTGATCTTATACGCTGCCACTATGTTGAATCTTTTGATGAGGTCTAGTAGTTTTATTTACTGAGTCTTTGGGGTTTCCTATGTATAGGATCATATTGTCTGCAAATAAGGAGAGTTTTAGTTCCTCTTTGCCAATTTGAATGCCTTTGATTTCTAAATCATGGCTAAAACTTCCAGCACAATATAAAATAGGAGTGGTGATAAAGGTCATCCTTGTCTGGTTCCTGTTTGCAGAGAGAAAGCTTTCAGTTTCTCTCCATTGAGAGTGATGTAGGCTGTTGTTTTTTTTTCTATATGCTCCTGATTATGTTGAGGAATTTCCCTTCAATTCCCACTTTGTTGAGTTTTTTTAAATCAGGAATGGGTGTTGGATTTTGTCAAATGCCTGTTCTGCATCAACAGATGTGATCATGTGGTTATTTTCCTTTTTCTTATTTATATGATGGATTACGTTGATTGTTTTTCTGATATTGAACCATCCTTGTATCCCTTTTATGAAACTCACTTGGTCATGATGTATTATTTTTTTGATGTGCTATTGGATTCTGTTGACTAGGAGTTTGTTGAGAATTTATGTGTATGTTCATGAGGGATATTGGTCTATAGTTTTCTTTTTTAGTGGTGTCCTTCCCAGGTTTTGGCATGAGGGTTATGCTTGCTTCATAAAAAGTATTTGGGAGTTTTCCATATTT
>NW_006408557.1:2853572-2866749 GCF_000296735.1 Chrysochloris asiatica
CCATCTTTGAGAGTGGTGTGTTAATATCTCCCACTATAATTGTGGATTTTTCGATTTCTTTCTTCAATTCCAGTAAGGTTTGCTTCACGGTTCTCTTTCATTGGGAGCATATATATTTATTATGGTTATGTCATCTTGCTCAATTAACCCTTTGATCGTGAGATAGTGTCCTTCATTGTCTCTTATGCTGGTTTTTATCTTAAAGTTTACTTTTTCGGAGATTAGTATTGCCACTCCTGCTTGTATATTGTTGCAGTTAGCTTGGTAAATTTTTTTTCCGTCCTTTAGCTCTTAGTCTGTTTCTGTTTTTTGTCTTTGTGTGTAAGGTATGTCTCTTGCATGCAGCATATTGATGGATCTTGTTTTCTTATCCATTCTGCCACTCTCTGTCTCTTCATTGGTGCATTCAACCCATTGACATTCAATGTAATTATTGATAGGTATGAATTAATTGCTACCATTATGTTACTTTTTGGTGGTGTTGTTCATTTATTTGTTTTGCATGCCTTCTTGTGGTGGGTTTGTGTTTTTTGTGCTATTTCTTGTCAGTTTCTTTTTAGTTTTCATGTTTGCTTGTTCTGCTTGGAAATTCATTTTTATAAGTTGTGAAGTATTAATTTTCTTTGTGGTTACCTTATAGTCTACTAACTTTTCTCTCCATTTAAGATAATCCATTGTATCCTGTAATTTACCTGACATCCTCACCACTTGAGTCTCTGTTACTACTTTTGTCCTTTCTTTGACCTTGATATAATATTGATCTTCGGTTGACCTCCCAGCTCCTTTGAGTTTGTTGTTGTAGTCTTGTTCTGTTCTGGACGCTGCTATCTGTTGACTGAGTTCCAGTTGGTGTTGCCACACTTGTCAGTCTCTGTTTGTTGTCTGTTCTTGTTGGTTTTCAATCCACAGAACTTCCTTTAGCATGTTTTGAAGTGCTGGCTTGCTTTTGATAAAATCTCTCAGATTCTGTTTATCATGGATTGTCCTGATCGTACCATCATATTTGATTGATAGTTTTTCAGCATAGATGTTTCTTGGTTGACAGTTATTTTCTTGTAGGGCTTTGTATAAGTCTCTCCATTGCCTTCTTGCCTGTATGGTTTGTTCTGAGTAGTCAGAGCTTAATCTGATTTGCTTGCCTTTATAAGTGATATTTTTCTTCTCCCTGGCAGCTTTTAGTATTCTTTCCTTGTCTTTGATTTTGGAGAGCTTGATTATTATATGTCTTGCTGACTTTCTTTTGGGGTCTATCCTTCCTGGGGTATGTTGGGCTTCTTGAATATTTATCTTCTCATCTTTCAAGATATTAAGGAAATTTTCTTCCAGAAGCTCTTCAACTATCTCCTCCATGGAACTCTCTGCTTCTTCCTGTTCCGGAATGCCAATAATTCTTAAGTAGTTCCTCTTCATGTTATCCAGCATGAATCATAGACTCTCTTCAGATTTTTTTAACCTTTTTTCTGCTTGTTCTTCTATCTTTGCAGTATTGAGAGATTTGTCTTCCAGTTCGCTAGTTCTGGCTTCCATATCTTCTATTCTGCTCCTTTCCCCTTTCAGCATATTGTCCATTTCTGAAATCTTATTATTGATCATCTGGACATCTTTTTGCAGGTTTTGAATTATTTCCAATGCTGTATCAATCTTATTTGATTGCTCCTCTAGTACTTTCCTGACTTCTTCCTTGTTTTCCTCCACCCCTTTTTGGAGCATTTCAATTTGTTTCCATATCATTTTTCTGAATTCTTTCTCAGTAGGCCTTTATTTTTAAGAATCATATTTAATGCATTGCACTAGCTCCTTGGGCTTTGTTACACTCCATTGAATTACTTAGCAGGCAAGCTAATTTTCAAATCATATACACATACTATATAATAGTAGACATGGTTTTCAAAAGTACCGTTTGCTGTTCACAAACTCATTATGTAAATTACAAGAGAACACCCAACATTTTTTTCAAGTGGACATTTCTTCAATGACTTGGAATATGCTATCCCAACTCACCATACCCCACCCCTGCAGGATTTCTTATGTGCTGTGATCTTAGAACTGTATTTTTATGTGGCAGAGCCATTGTGAGGAATGAGTGTTGGTCTGCAGACACTTCTTGGGAGAAAGATGAGACTGTCTGTGTCCATAAATATTTAGTCTCAGAAACCCCACATAGGATTGCTTTGAGTCTGAATCATCTGAATGGCAGTGAGTTATTTCTCACAGCATAACCCTAAGGTAGGTCAAGGGTGAATTTAGCAGTATATGATATATGAACTTACAGCAAACACACAGCTGTCTCTGTACAAAAGACTTTGTCGGGACAATAACATCACGTAGGCATAAAGGGAAGCAAACCATCTGATGTGCTCCAAGACAAATCATGCACTCCTCTGACATCCTCTCCACCATAAATAACAACAGGAAAGATTTAACAGTTCTTGATAGACAGCAGATAAAATTAAATCATGTATTAGTGCATGCTGAAGTCCTGATATGGCGCTGTAGGAAAAGCATTGGACAGCAAGGTCAGTTTGAAATGAAAGATTAGCAGTTCAAACTTACCAGCTACTCCTTGGAAACCATATACAGGGTTACTGTAAGTTTTAACCAACTCAATGGCACTTAACAACAATAACAGTTCATGCTGGATATTCTTTATATAGGACTTGTTTTAATCCTCAAAACAATCCTGTGAGATAGGTGTTTTTATAAAATTCTTACTTTACAGATGAGGAAACAGGCTCAGAGAAATTAAAACACTTCCCAAGATAACACAGCAAGTAAATGATAGACCCAGAATTAGAATCCAGAAGTTAAGCTCCAGAACCCATATTGTATTTTTTTTGTGTGTGGTACCTTTCATTCACTTATTCATCTATTCAGGCACCCACCCACCCACCACAAACACTCAGTGAGAGACTACTCTTTGTCAAATGCTGTCCTGGATTCTTGTGATACATAGATAAAACAAACACTGTCTTTTCTTTCATGGAATTCATGGCATATGTAGTAGTAGCAAACCACAGAAAATTTGATGAGTTTACACTGTAGAAAAGGAAAGAGACAGAAGCACTAAGTAAGCTTAGAAAAGTCTTCCTTGTTCTTGAACTTGTGGATTTAGTAGCTTAAGATACCAACTAAGAGGGAAGGAATCTTCACAGCAAGGCTCATTCCCATCTCCTCTTTATGCAGGGTTGATAAGGATAGGTAACTTAGACATTGGCTACCTAAATTGAGGGGATGATAAAGGCACGAAGTGACTGGCTTACAAGGTTTCAAGAGGGAGTTTAGTTTCAGAGTGTGCAGGGGAAAGTAGAATCCCCACTGAATAATTTTCATCTTGTCTAGATGGGTCTGGTGAAAAGAGATGGGGATAAGATTCTTATGATTCATTAGTGAATAATTGTTATCATGACTAATTGTGACTGTCACAATTGTAAGGTAGAAGTTTTGTAACAAAAAGGGGGAGTAGTTAACCTTACAGTCCAGGAACAGAGGACCCTAGGATCATTAAGGTAGAAGAGTAGGAGCGGAATATGAGACCCTATCCATAGAAACAGCGACAGCAGAGATGGAGGCAGGGATGAAGACATGGAGAGATAGAGCTGCTGAGGACTCTAGACTCATGGAAAGAGAAAGGCTGTGTGCTGGCAGCCAAGAGGCAGGCTTGCAGAATGTGCCTTTTGGTTGCTTCAATTATTATATATTCCTGGAGTGTTTTGGTGTGTACATTCAAAAACAAAACAAAACAGCAACAACAAAATAAACGCCAGAGGGATTAGAAGAAAATACTGTTGATTGATGATCCATGGAGGGGATTGTAGTCATTGCAATAAAACAAAATATGATAGAATGAGTGTAAAACTGATGTTCTCTCATGTAAACTATCACTCAATTCACCAATAAAAGCTTAAAAAAAACACACAGACAAAAAAACAATTGTGTGGCAAAGAAAAAAAAATGTCTTCCTCATTAAGCCTGTTGTTGTTGCTGTTAGGCACCGTGGAGTCGGTTCTGACTCATAGTGACCCTGCACAGGTTTTCTGAGGCTGCAGATCTTTACAGGAGCAGAAAGCCTCATCTTTCTCTCAAGAAATAGCTGGTAGTTTCAAACTGTTGACCTTGAGGTTAGCAGCCCAATTCGTAACTACTACGCTACCAGAGCTCCGTATCATTCAGCCTAGGAATACAATTATTATGGATTAATTTTTGGAGTAGACATCAGCTGAATATTAGCTTGACACAAAAGCTATAGAATTGTCTACAGCTGGGTCTCTCTACTCTGAAAGGCTGGCTTCTCTCTAGGTGTTAGAATGACTACAAGCTTTTCCAACCTTCATAGTTCATTCTCAAGATGGGAGAGAAATATTTGTTTCTTAAAATTTCCAGTGGAAGTCCTCAGCTTTGAGTTGAACTAGACATTGCTGAACAAGTCATAGAAATGTTGTGTGCCAATGTGTTCACTACTCAGATTTCTCAATCAATCTCATATGTCAAAGAAGATAGGCTTGCTTTGATTGGCTTATTCAAATATGGGCTTATTCTCCAAGCTGGAAATAAGATCCATAAAATCAAGCTGCATGGATTTTGCAAAAAGACAAGGAGTAGTTTTGGATGAATATTAGGAAGGATGTTAACATTCTATATAGATTTGGTAAGAAATTCAGACGTATATTACCGCTATTTTATCATGAGTGCCTTCTATAATACATATGAAAATGTCACATGTAGAAAATTTGAGCAGGGGTTTTGATTCCCAAATAGATATACATATTTTATAATCATAATACAAAATAAACATTTAGATATATTCCCTCATCCCCATTGACTACTATGAAACAGATGTATGATTATTTAATAATTCAATATTAAATAAAGAAGTAAAAGTTAATACTATCAAATTATTTCTCTTTTACTTGGTGTGACAGCAGACAAAGGAAAGTGATTTGGGTCTGGGGAAATATTTTCTGGTGCTGCTTTGGACAAAAATGTTAAGTGGAGAATGAGAGGGAAATCCAGTTGGACTCACTGATACTAACTTCAATGGAATCCAACTGATTGTCTTGTAAACAATGGTCAATGGAAAAATTGAACGTCACTCTTCCGACCTCTTGATTTAAAAAAAAAATGTATGAGAAGTTTTTTCAGTAGTGGAGTCTTGGTGTGGTGCTGTAGGATAAACACTGGACTGCTAACCAGAAGGTCAGCAGTTGAAACTTGCCAGCTACTCCATAGAAATCCTTTTCAGGATTCCTATGAGTCGGACCCAACTTGACAACACCTAACCTCAACAACATGTACACTTCTCTCTGCAGCTGGGCCTCTGAGAAACAAAATATATGCTCCATTCTAAAATATAATATTTTCATTTTCTCCATAACTGTGCCCTGTTTCTTTGTCATTCCTTTAACCCTTTTTGTTTTCTTCAATTGTTTAGCAACGAAACTCAGAGTCAACGACCCAATACATGGTACTTGGATTTGAGCAAAAGTTCCTTTGGTTTAGGCTTGCTTCAAAATGATCATCTTTATCTTAGTTGTAAAAATGAAAAAAAATAGACTTCATTATTCTATTTCCACCAATTTTTAATAAAATAAAAACAAAATTTAAATCCACATTTAAATTGTTTTTTATCACTGTATAGTAATTAAATCAATGTTACTACTAGTCATTACACACCACTGACTTTCAGTACTCAAAAAGTTTTTATTGTCGCTTGAATTCAATTAATTAAAATGTATTTTAACTTGGAAAAGACAGATTGGGGAAACCATGCTATCACAAATCACTTTCGTGATCCCCATTCCACATCTTTATTTTCCATAAGTTCTAATGACCATATTGGTGTTACCAGCACATGACCATGATCCTCTTCCATATTACTCATGGTTATGGAACAATTTGTACTTTCTAAATACTTTTGAGACACTCCCTTTTTTTAAAAAATTAAAGTGGATTATTATCATACCTGGATAATAGTTTTAAGGATTTCATGATAGCCTATGGAAATTTGAAAATTTGAATAGGTCTGTCCTATGGTTTATTTGTGAGATCACAGGTTAGGGAATACCAACTTCTGGGGCAAAAAATATTTCTACACACACAGCTGGCTCCAAAGACAGCCATAACACCAAATTCACCCATGCCATGGTTGATGCTTGTGCCGAGGAGAATTCATAAACACAAATCCAATTTAAGTCTGGCTCAGAAAAGCAGTAAGTGTTTAAATTGGATTTCTGTGGAGTTCATTTGGATTAGTCTCAGCATGCAAACTGCTTTATAGGTATTTATTATTTCATTATTTCTAGCAAAGGATATTATAGACCCAACATTTCTAATTAATTGGAAATGAGAACAGAACACAGAACTTTCACCATCAAATTTGTACCAAACACTAGGGTCTTTGGTTAAAGCTGGCTTAATTAAATTAAATTCAGTTTTGAGATTTTATGCTTGATCAGAATGTCTTGCCTTATGCACCAAGTTTGTTTTTCTTAGTTGCTATTGAGCTAACTCTAACTCATGGCAACACCATATACTAAAGAACAAAAAGTTGCCTAGTCTTGAACCATCTTCACAACATTAACATACTCAAGTATTTTTTTGTGGCCACTTTGTATGAAAGTAAGTAAAAAAAAAAAAAAATGTTGCCACTAATGTTCCAGTTCATACATGCATGGTTTATTCCAAGGAAAATGTATCAAAACATGTCTCTGTGATCAGTGGATGGCTCCAACAAGTTCTATACCAAAATTGTAACAATATTCAAGTGGATATTTTCTCAAATCATTGAAGCTTGGCAACAAGTTTATAGCATTTCTGTATAGCAACATTTTTTAGATGCATAAAGCATTTTAAAGATGATCAGAAGGATCTCAAAGATGAAACAAGAAAGGGAAGACTAAGAACCAAGATATTTTAAGGGAATATCTTGATCTCAGTAATCTTTCTAATTGATGAATGCTCAAAGTGTTGTATGAAGATCAAATAGCTTAAAGAGCTGATCTTTCATCACGTTTTCAAGCCAGATAAAGCAATTAAAGACAATTTTATAGAATACGTTTTAAACAGGGACAAGTCTTGGTTTTACCAATATGATCTAGAGATCATACAATGATGATCTAAGATCCACTCAAAACAGTGGTTTCCATGGGGATCTACTGGGCCAGTTAAATTCAAGACAGAAAGGTTAGCTCACAAGTTTAGTGCTAGTGATATTTGTAATCCTGAAATAGTAATCTTGATTGACTTTCTCAATCACTGGAGATTATTAGGAAGGAATTTTAAGAAAATTTTAAACTGTGTTTGATGAGGAAAGGGCTAGGAAAGTTGCACAGAGGAATTATTTCCACCACGACAATGCACCTGCTCATTCTTTGTTGATAACAAGAGCTGTCCTATAATAATTTTGCTGGAAACCTTACTCTATCTACCTTATAGCCCTGATCTTGCCCCTTCAAATTCCTTTTTGCCTCCAAACTCAAAGAACATTGAAAAGGACCATGATTTGAGTCCCTTGAGGATGCCTAAACTGCCATTTTGATGAAGAGAGCAAAATATGTTTGGGGAAGAGCTAGAGAGATGGAAATACTCTTCAGAAATGTATAGACCTAAGTGAAAAATTTGTTGAGAAACAATATCTTCATATTTTGATATTTTTGCTTAATAAAGGTTTCTAAGATTTTAAAGCAGTACTTCTTGACCTACCTTCATGTTTTGGGTGCCTTCCAACCTAGTAGGTGATGGCACTCAACGTTTAGCTCTATATTGAACAATATTTTAAAGTGATCCATAGATTTCTCATTGGCCACATTATGGAAGTGATCTTTCTTCCTAATCTGTCTTAGTCTGCAAGTTCTGCAGGTCACCTTGCTGGTATTTGAAATACTGTTGGCATAGCTCCCAGCATCATAACAACATGTAAGCAACTACAATACGACAAACTGACAGGTGGTGGCAAAGTTTAGCAGGACAGATACGATACAGTGATATGGCATGTAGGAAGTGACTTTATAGAGACCCTACCCAAAATTGAATCATCTCTTTCTTAATGTATTCTCTTCTTTCAACTCCCAAAGCTTCTGGGGTATCTTTCAAGGACTTGCATTTCAGGCTTCTTCTTGTATATATGCCCCACACCCAATTGGTCAATGAACTACAATTATGGTTTATTCAACCATTCTTGATGTTTACTATTTCTTTCTTTGTTGGCAAACTGATGGCAAGATTATGTGATCCATTGTTATGCTAATGAGTTTCTGGGTGCATGGTGAGTTGGTTATCTTCTTATCATTTCTTTGCATTTTAGTAGAGGCTTTGGAGTGGTAGAGGTGGTGGTAGTGTGTGTGGAATCATTTGTAACTCACAGCGACCCTGTATAGCGTTTCTGAGGCTGTACATCTTTATGGGAGCAGAAAGCCTCATCTTTCTTTTGTGGAATGGCTGGTAGTTTCAAACTGCTGACCTTGAGGTTAGCAACCCGACTCATCACCACTATGCTACCAGTGTTCCTTAGAGACTTTCGAGTAAGGAGCCATAATATAAAGTAGTATCTGTACTGAAGGAGATACATGAAGGAGCTTACGGAAGTTACTGCAAAAGATATTTGGGTGGGGGGAAGAGATTTGGAGCAGATTCATTGCATGTCCATTAGGGGGTTTATCTATGAGGGGGCTTCAAAAAATTCATAGAAAGTTGTAATTAGAAGATACTGGAACTTTTCTACCAAATTTTTGAAGCCCTCTTGTACTTGTACTTAAGTCAACATTTGGACTTTCGCATAGCATTTGATAAATAACTCATTGTTCTGGTTTCTAGATGTAAGTGCCAGAAACAAGCAGTTACCTGTTAATATCAACCATGTGTGCATGCTAATTTGCTTTAAGCTTTTACATAATGGGGCTGCAGACCATTTGTAGTCACAGAGGATATTTCTCACAGACTGTAGTCAGTCTCAGGTTTGAAGTTTGGAAGTGTTTGTATTAGTCCTGATTTTTCTTGGTTCATATTTCCAGTGAGAGTCGTGTACTTTGCATACATATGTTCACATCACAAGTTAACTGTTTTTTATGTCTTTCACTAAGAATTTACCTCACATTTAGTATTTATCTATTTTCATGAGGGAATAGAATGTTTAATTTGCCATCATAAGGGATATGGTGGTTGGTGGTTACGTGCTGTGATGTTGGTTCTGACTCATAGTGACCCTGGACAAGGTTTCCAAGGCTGTAAATCTTTACGGGAGCAGAAAGTCTCATCTTTCTCCCATGGAACAGCTGATAGGTTTGAATTGTTGACTTTGAGGTTTGCAGCCCAATTCGTAACCACTACGCTACCAGAGCTCCTTATCATAAGGGATGTAGGAAACATTAAATAGAGATGAAAAGAATCTGGTCTGAGAAGTGGCTGTTGGATGAATAATTAGCTGGGTGACTTTGTTGTTATGTGCTGTCGAGTCAGTTCCAAATCAGACAGACTCTGTATGGGGTTTCTCTGGAGCACTGACAGCTTTAAACTGCTGACCTTGCTTGCAGTTCAGCTGATCTTGCTTGCACCAAACCAGTACTCCAGCTGTTTGACTAGCTGGTGGAAATTACTGCATCAATTTATCAGTAAGACTAGTTAACATTGGTATGTATGGAAAACCCCATCATATAATTTCAGGTTCATAACTATAAATAAATCAAAATCCCAATGCCACTAAAAATATTGTGATTCCTAGTGACCCACCAGGTAAGAAGAGAACTGTCCCTATGGTTTCTAAGGCTGTAAATCTTTAAGGAATCGACTGCCACATCCTTCTCCAGTAAAGTAGTTTGATGGGTTCAATCCACTGACATTTTGGTTAGCAGCTAAGTGCTTTAACCAGTGCATAACCAGACATCCTATATAACCCAATAAAAAGTCATTGCCATTGAGTCAATTCTGACACATAGCAACCCTATACAGGGTTTCTGAGACAAAATCATTACAGGAGAAGATAGCTCTATTGTTCTCCCTCAGAGCAGCTGGTGAATTTGAGTTGTGGACCCTGTAGTTAGTAGCCCAATGCTTAACCCATTATACCACCAGAGCTCCTTATAAGTATCAATGTTATTATCATTAAGTGCCATCTGGTCAGTTCTGACTCATAGCAACCCTGTATGGAGCTTCTGAGGAGCAGCTGGTGGGTTTGAACAACTGACCTTGTGATCAGTAGTCAAGTTCTTACCCTACAGCCCCACATTTATTTAATAAGAATCATTAAGTGTTAAATGTGTAAATGACAAGAGTTTGCTTTATTGCCTTAAGCTTTTTCCTTTTTTATCCCTTCTTGTTATTTATGGGTGTGATGTAATTTACATGTGTCCTTTCTACATCTGATTCCTCATTCATAAAATGGGTAAATAATGAATAAAAATAATGTCTTCTATAAAATTGTTATGAGATTAAATAAATTAATGTAATTAAAGAGCTTTAAAAAGGGCTATACACATATTAAAAGCTATTGTTGTTGTTGTTAGGTACCGCTGAGTCACAGTGACCCTTTGCACAATAAAATGAAACATTTCCTGGTCCTGCTCCATCCTCACAATTGTTATGATTGAGTCCATTGGTGCTGCCACCATACCAATACATCTCATGGGTGTTTTCTGTATTTTTTCTGACCTTCTAATTCACCAAGCATAATATCCTTCTCCAGGGATTAACCCCTTGTGATAATATGTCCAAACTATAAGAGACAAAATCATCCTGGCTTCTATAGGAACAACCTGGCTGCACTTCTTCCAACACAGATGCAGTCCACAGTTTGTTCAGTCTTTCTATCCAGCACCTGAGTAAGGGTTGATTACAGGTAATACGAAAATGGCTGCAACAATACATTGACAGAGAACTTCCAGAGGTTCAAGCCAGATGCAGAAGAGGCCGTGGAATGAGGGATATCCTTGCTGATATCGGATGGATCTTGGATGAAAGCAGAGAATACAAGAAAGATGTCTTCCTGTGCTTATTGACTATGCAAAGGTTTTCAATTGTGTGAATCCTGACAAGCTATGGACAACACTGTGAAGTATGAGTACTCTGGAACACTTAATTGTGCTCATGTGCATAGATCAAGGAGCAATTGTTCAACCAGAAATAGAGAACACCAAATGGTTTAAAATTAGGAAAGTTATATGCCAAGATTATATTCTTTCATCATATTTATTCAATCTATGTGCTAAGCAAATAACCAGAGAAGCTAGATTATATGAAGTAAAACATGGCATCAGGATTGGAGGAAGACTCATTAACAACCTGCAATATGCAGATGATACCTTACTTGAAGAAAGTGAAGATGATGTAAAATACTTCCTAATGAAGATCAAAGACTGAAGCCTTCAGTATGGGTTGCATCTCATTGTAAAGAAAACAAAAATCCTCACCACTGGACCAGTAAACAATATCCATATAAATGGCAACAAGATTGACATTGTCAAAGACTTCATTTTGCTCATATCAACCATCAATACTCATGGAAGCAGCAGTCAAGAAATCAAATGATGTATTTCATTAGACAAATCTTTTTAAAGTATTGAAGAGCAAAGATGTCAGTTTGAGGACTACGGTGTGCCTGGCACAAGCCATGGTATCTTCAATAACTTCATATGCATGTGAAGGTTGGATAGTGAAGAAGGAAAACCTTAGAAGAATCGATGCATATCAGTTATGATGTTGGAGGAGAATGATAAAAGTGCCATGGACTGCTAAGAGAACAAACATCTGTGTTGGAGAAGTACAGTCAGAGGGCTCCTTGGAAGCCAGTATGTCCAACCTACATCTCTCATACTTTGGACATATTATCAGGAGGGACCAGTCAGTCACTGGAGAAGAATATCATATTTGGTAAAGTGGAGAGTCAGAGAAACAGAAGAAGATCCCCAATAAGATGGATTGGCACAGTGGCGGCAGTGATGGGCTCAGGCGTAGCAACGATTGTGAGGTTGCCCCAGGACTGGGTGGTGTTTCGTTCTGTTGTGTTTAAGATTGTTATGAGTCAGTACTGACTCGGTCGCACCTAACAACAACAACAATGCCTAAGATACCAGTCTTTATATGTTTGTTTGTTTTTTTTTCATTTTTCACTACTTCTAATTTTCCTAGATTTATACTTTGTGCATTCCATGTTCTGATTAATAATGAATGTCTGCAGCTGTTTATCTTCATTTTGAGTTCTGAAACATCTGCAAATGAAGGTCCTGCATCATCATGGTCAACTCCTTTGAGAAAATGCATTTCAAATGCCATCCAAACTGAGGGGCTCATCTTCCAGTACTATACCTGGCAATATTTTAGTGCTATACATAATGTTTTCATTTTCCATCATTATATCTGATAACGTTCCACTGCTATTTATTATTATAATACTAAATCTACTACTAATAACAGTATCACAATTATTGCCTTATTGTTAATTGCTCTCGTTATTGTGTTACCGTCTATGTCAAAATGTTAGAGCAGAAAATCCTTCAGGTTGGAAGGACCTAAAAGAGAAAATTTTAGAAAAACTAAAGATAGACAAAATCTTAATTCTTAGTTTCTGCTCCTATAAATTATTCAAATATAACTGCTGTAGTGCTCATTTTAATCCCGTAACTTCAAGAAGCAATTATCATGTGCACTTGTAAGTGTGACCCATAAAATCAGCACCCTCTTTATTTTTTACACAGAAATTTCTATGTCTTATATTAAATAAATAATTTTATGATAATTTATACTATGATACTATGAGTAATACAGAGATGAGAAAACACATGGTTTCTATTGCTACAGACAAAGCAGAATGATATATATACATGTAACTAAAGTCCAACATGCTGTATCTACAAATATGAGCAGAATCAGTTGTCTCACAAAAGATGAGTATTTTGATTATTTGTGGGCACAATGGCATTTCAGTCACTCAGTTTGAAAGTGAGACAATTAGATTCACTTCGGATAATCACATTTGTTGGATTTCACCACTCCATCATGGTTGACTCAGTTTCAAACTGTTTATTAGCTCCATAAAGTAGCCTAAACTCACTCTAAATTGATACTTGGAGCAGATAGGACATCAGTATTGGATAGTGCACTGGACCACAAGTATGATTTGAACCTCAAGGTCGGTGGCTCAAACCCACTAGCCACTCCTTGGAAACCCTATACAGTATCACTAAGAGTTGGA
>NW_006408557.1:2866884-2894473 GCF_000296735.1 Chrysochloris asiatica
CAGTTGCTCAGGATTGCAGTTTGTCAGATCTTCAGAATGACTTCAAAAGCATCCTACAGATTGACATTTTTTCTTACCACCTACCACTTCACAGGATTATTGCTATGTAAACACAGGAAGCTCCAGAAAAAGAGACCCTTTTTATTATATTAACTCCAAATCCCTATCCTGTGCTTCATTCTGGAGAATTGGTAAACGCTGTGACTCTTCAGCATCCCTTTTATATCTGAAGAGTAGGGACTTAAATCTAGAATATTCCTAGGTCCACTTAGGAGGAGGAAATAAGTAGGCAGACATGGAAAAATAAGATAAGGCCTGTCTCCCTGAGCCCCAGTGCAGATCTGGCTAAGTATCCGTGCCAGACCTCAATAACTGGTTTATGCTGTACTTCTCAAGGTGACAGCGTCATTGTCCGAAGCAACAAACAAGCAGTTGCTCTGACCCCAGTTTACACTAACAGCCATAAAGGGGGAAAGCCTAAAGTTAATAGCAGCTACCAAAACACATACTATGCAGAAGGCATTTCAGAGAAAGCAGCACGAAAGAACTGGAAAAATCAAAATCAGAGATTATCAGACTAGTTCCAATTATAACTCTATTAACTTCTCCTAACAGAAGCTCAATGCTTCCATATAATGACCTCATGTCCTTAGGAATAGAGTAGATTGCCACCCCGCACCCACCCCCGCTCCACGGCCACCCCCCTCAGTGTTTAACAACTCTATCAATTACTTCTTATCAGTCTTTGGGAAAATCCTTGACTGGTTGGCATAAGGCACAGAGGATATATTGATTCTGTTGTTGTTGTTGTTAGCTGCCCTCAAGCTGACCCCTGACTTATGAAGACCTTATGAACAACAGAAGAAAACACTGCCCAGTCAAGCACCATAACCATGCTTAACTCTGAATCAGTTTGTTGTGACCCATGGAGTTTTCAGTGATTTATTTTCTGAAGTAGATTGTGAGGACTTTCTTCCTAGTCTAGACTCCATTGAAACTTGTTCAGCATCATTGCAACTCACAAACCACCATTTGCCACCACTTGGGTGATGGGCACACACATGAGATGCACTGGAAAGAAATAAATCCTATGTCTTCCATATGTCTACCAATGAAGCACCAATGCCCTCATTGAATATCAAAGGATAGGTTGTTGTTGTTGTTAAGTGTCATTGAGTTGGTTCTGACCCATAGCAACCTTGTATAGAGTTTCTAAGCAACATCTAGTGGATTTGGGCTGTCAACATTGTGGTTTACAGTCCAGTGCGTATCCTACAGTGCCACACCAGAAGTCCTTCGGAGGAAAAGTTGCTGTTGTTAAGTGTTGTCGAGTCAGTTTCAACTCATAGCAACCCTGTACAAAATTTCTGAGGAGCGATTTGTGAGATTGAACCACCAACCTTGCAGTTTGAACCAATCTTGCAGTCCAGCGCATTAATCCACATTGTCATACCAGGGCAAAATTCAATGCCCCAAATTGCATGCTAATATAGAAATCTCTCCTCTCTTACCCCAACACTCCTCCACTTAAAGTGTTTTTGCCACCATCATGTTTAAACAAATTCAAAGTACTCCGTTCAAAATGATGGAGTGTGTGGAGTAGGGAGCTGGTTAATCTGTCATCTAAACTGGCCCAGTTGTCAGGGTCAGAACAGAAATGATTCTTCTAGCATCTGTTTAATGTTATAAAAGGAAGAAAAATCAGTTGCATATCTGTCTCTTGCCCCTTTTCAGGAGATCACAAATGTCATAACTGCCTAACAACCTGCAGCAAAGGAAAATGCCAAACAGTCCTCCCATATAGTGTAACGTCACTATCTGTATAGCTTCACTATACATATCAGAATATAGTGATTCTTCTTAGAAGAATCCTTCTTACAAGGATGAAGATGCCCCGGGATTCCAGTTACTGCTCTCTTACATGAACTGCACTTATCCTTGTCAATAGACTTCAAGTTAGGTCATAAGTAATAGCAATACTATGAAGTCAGATGGAAAGAGATTATTTCAGTCACTCAAAGACTGTACATCTCCAAACACAGTGTGGGTGTATGTTCTTAGGGGACTGAATGACAGTTTAATACTTAGATGAAACAGCACAATCCTGATTATTATAGAAAATAAACTTGATAAATAATCATATATACTTTTTAATATATAAATAGTTAGCCAGTGGCTTTCTCGTGGATTTTGACTTATGGTGATCCCAAGTTTGTCAGAATAGAACTGTGCTTTTAGGGTTTTCAAGGGCTGATTTTATTGAAGTAGATCACCAGGTCTTTCTTCTGAGGGCATCTCTGGGTGGACTCAAACTTTCAACTTTTCAGTCAGTAGCTTAGCTCATTAACTGTGTGCACTATCAAGGCATTGCTTTGTAGATATTTAAGCTTCATATTTTTAATGTTTCCATGTTTTTCTTGAACATTCATTTTCTTGGTATGTTGTGAAGTATTAATTTTCTTTGAGATTACTTTATATCCTATCAACTTTTTCCTCCATTTAAAACAGTCAATTTTACTCTGCATTCTATCTGACCGCCTCATCATCTGGATCTCTGTTCCTATATTTGTACCTTCTTTCACACTACTGCACATCAGTTGATTTGATCATAGACTGACCTCCCAGATCCTCCAAATTTGTTCTTGTAGTTATGTTCTGGTTTGTACTCTTCCATCTGTTGATTGAATTCCAGGTAATATTGCCATGCATGTCAATCTCTGGTTGTTATCTGTTCTTGTTGGTTCTCAAGCCAAAGAACTTTAGGATGTTTTTAAGTGCTGGGCTGGCTTTGACAAAGTTTCTTAGCTTCTGTTTACCCTGGAATGTTTCTAAGCTTCTATTTACCCTGGAATGTTTCTATTACATCATTGTATTTGATTGACAATTTTGCTGGGTAGATGATTCTTGGTTGGGAGTTTGTTTTTTTTTTGTTTTCTTTCAGGGTATTATATATGTATCCCCATTGCTTTCTTGCCTACATGGTTTCTCCTGAGAGATCAGAGCTTAATCCTATTTACTTGCCTTTGTAAGTAACACTGCTCTTTTCCCTAGCTGATTTCAGACTCTCTCCTTGTCTTTGATTTTGGACAGCTTGGTTATGATAAGTCTTGATGATTTTCTTTTGGAGTCTATCCTTTCTGAGGTTCATTAAGCTTCTTGAATGCCTACATTTTCATTCTCCAGGATGTTAGGGAAAATATCTTACAGCAGATCTTCAACTATCTCCTCTATGGACTTGTGTTATTCTTCCTGTTCCAAAATTCCAGTAATTCTCAAATTACTACTCTTCATGTTGTCCAACATGAATCTTAGACTTTCTTTATATTTTTTTAACCTGTTTTTCTTCTTGCTATTCTATCTTAGCAGTATTGAGAGATTTGTCTTCCAGCTCCATAGTTCTGCCTTCCATCTCTTCGAGTCTACTCCTCCGCCCTTTCAGTGTATTGTCCCTTTCTGATATTTTATTAATAATCATCTGGATCTCTTTTTTCAGGTTTTGAATCATTCCCAATGCTATAGCTATCTTATTTGATTGTTCCTGTAGTGCTTTCCTGACTTCTTCCTTATTTTTTCTCAATCTCTCTGTGGAGCCTTTGGATGCACCTCAATATCATTTGCCTGAATTCCTTCTCAGGCAGTTTCAAAGTCTATCATTCTTCCAATGGGAAGTCTATGTCTACCTGAAGCTCATTTGTTTCAGTTCCTGTCTTGTTTCTGGACATGTTCCAAAATCTTTGACTGTCTCTTGGGCATCTTCAATAATTAGATGTATTTTCAATAATCAGATGAATGTATGTTGATTCATTATTAAGCTTTCTGATTGCCATCAGGTAGATGTGATCAGGAGATGGGCTTCCCTTTTCACTTTTCTTATGACTCAGCTCAGAGTAACTGTGGCAGGTTTTGGTGGTCTATCTGATGTATAGCAGCTGGTATTGATACTCTTGCCTGGATGTGGGATTTTCTAGGGTGTGATTATAGCTTGGCTATATGACCACAATTGCTGTCACTGTCTCTTCTTGGTTAACATAGGGAGAAAAAGAGCCCCCCAGCAAGGTAAAAGGGGAACCAAAGAAACAAATAAATAAAACCACAACAACAAAAACAAAACAAAACCTAGATTGGATACTAGTCTATAATGACAAAATAATAATATTAATAATAACTCTAGCAGAATGTGAGTATGACTTTAATGTCCCTTGTTCAGCAGGCTGGAGCGATTCTGGGAGATCATTCTGTTTTATGCAGTCCTTGTTGACTCCTCCCCCTTCTTAGATTCTACATGCTGTGGTCTTTGCTGAGCAAATCTATGTGCATGCATAGTAGAAGCCTCTGGGGGAAGGGGGACATCCACTCACTCAGACATCCCCTCTAGTCACCAGAGTGGAGGTGCATAGACAATGAGAGACCAATGAACAGGAAAAAAAATGTCCACATCTTTACCTCTGATGACTGGTCAGACCTCTGTGGTGGGGGCACTCCTCTGATCCTGCTCCTGCTCATCATGCCCAAGATGCCTGCTCCAGCACCCACTGGCAGCCACAGATCAGAAAACACCAAATTTCTTACTTCTGCTACAAATTCCATTAGCAGTAAGCCTTCAATCCTTCTAAATAATTCTTTATATGTAGTTCAGAGTTCTTCAAGTAGCCCCTGAACCTGCTTCATCTGGTATTCTGTGTTATTACTGTCGGAGATCTGCACCATACTTCTACCTAATCCACCCTCAATATCATCAGGCAAAACAAGGCCAGGGCCCTCAATAAAACAGACCATTAGTTGTTCATATGCAAGTTAAGGTTGAAGTTGAAGAAAATTAAAACAAACTCACAGAGCCACAATATGACCTTGAGTATATCCCACCTGAATTTAGAGACCATCTCCAGAACTGATTTGATGCATTAGACACTAATGACTGAAGTCTAGAGAAGTTGTGCAATGACATCAAGAACATCATGTATGAAGAAAGCAAAAGATCATTAGAAAAACAGGAAAGCAAGAAAAGATCAAAGTGGAATTCAGAGGCTACTGAAACTTCCTCTTCAATATAGAGTTACTAAAACAAAAGAAAAAAGAAAAAAAAAAGATGAAACAAAAGAGTCTAACAGAAAATTTCAAAGGACAGCTTGAAAAGACAAAGTTATGTATTATAATTAAATGTGCAAATACATGGCATTATAAAATCAAAAAGGAAAAACACTCAGTATTTTTCAAGCTGAAAGAAAAGAAAACATTCAAGCCTTGATTTGAAGTGGAAATATTCTGTGGCACTGTAGGACGATATCTAGGCTCCTGACCACAATGTTGGCAGTTCCTTGAAGACTCTATACAGGGTCCCTATGAGTCAGAACAGACTTTACAGCACTTAACAACAACAATGAGCACAATATTGAACGATGCAAGGAACATCAGAAGATGGGATAAATACTGTACCAAAAATTATTAGTCAACATTCAACATTCAGCCATTTCAGGGAGTAGCATATCATCAAGACCTAGTGGAACTAAAGGAGGAAGTTCAAGCTGCACTGAAAAAAAAGAACACCAAAAAACAAAAACAAACAAACAAAAAACTAGACTTACTGTCATCAAGTCCATTCTGACTCTACATTGGTTGAATTATGGTGTTGACAAAGAATATGGAGAGTACCATGAAGAACCAATCAGTCTGTTTTGAAAGAAGTACAAATGGAATGCTCCTTGAAAGTGAGGAGAGTGAGACTTTATCTTATGTATTTGAATGTATTATCAGGAAGGACCAATCCCTGGAGAAGGACATCCATGCTTGGTAAAGTGGAGGGTCAGGGGAAAAGAAGACCCTCTTGAGATGAATTGACACAGTGGCTGCAACAATGGACTCAAACAGAACAATAATGATGTGGATGGTGCGGGACCAGGCAGAGTTTCATCTGTTGTACATGGGGTTGCTCTAAGTTGGAGAAGACTGGTGGTGGCCGTGTGCTGTGGAGTCTGTTCTGACTCATAGCCATCCTGCAAAGGGTTTCCAAGGCTGTAAATCTTTATTGGAGCAGAAAGTCTCAGCTTTCTTCCATGGAACAGCTGGTAGTTTTGAACTACTGACCTCGAAGTTAGCAGCCTGTCTGTTACCACTATGGTACCAGAGATCCTTTGGAGATGACTGTTGTTGTTGTTAAGTGCCGCCGAGTCGGTTCCGACCCATAGCGACCCTGTACAGGGTTTCCGAGGAGATGACTAGATGGCACTTAATAACAATATATGTATCAGTCAAGAAATTTGGCAAGCTACAGGCAGTTGGAAGTAATAGTGCTGGGATTTATGTGAACAACTGAGTTTCCACAAGTGGTTTAAGGTCTAGGTAGGTGGAGCTTGAGCTTCGTATTGACTTCTGAAAAGTTACTCCCTCAATGTAAAGATATGAAATAAATTATTTATAGTCTGTTTTACAATTCTTAAAAGATATGTAATATTATATAATTTAGCATGATAAGCACTGAACTGCAAACCGCAAGGTCCATGGTTTGAGCCTACTAGATGCTCTGCGGGAGAAAAATGTGGCTCTTTGCTCCTGTGAATATTTAAAGCTTCAGAAACCCTATACAGTGTTGGTATGAGTCAGAGCTGACTTGACAGCACTTAACAGCAACACTAAAATGAAAAGAAAAGAGCCAAAAATATATATGGAGAATCACATCAGCACATTTTAATGTCACAACTTTCTGTTATTATTTTATAGAACCAATTCATCTAAACAGGGTCTTCTTCTTTTTCCCTGGCCCTCCGCTTTACCAAGCATGATGTACTTCTCCAGGAATTGGTCCTTCCTGACAATATGTCCAAATATGTAAGATAAAGTCTCAGTCTCCTCACTTCCAAGGAGCAATCCACTTGTACTTCTTCTAAAACAGATTGATTGGTTCTTCTGGCAGTTCATGGTGCTTTCAATATTCTTCATCAACACCATAATTTAACCAATGTAGAATCAGTATGAGTCACAAGGAAAACATCTGCTGCAAACTCTTGAGAATGCCTTGCTCCACCACCACTATGCACACACATGCACAGACATATGCACACATCCATACACACATGACACCAACGTTGTTTTGTTTCATTTTTTTGTTTTTATGCCAGTAGGTTTTCAGCAAGAGTCTGAAATGCTTACACTGGAATATGGCAATCATATATTAAAACAGAGAGAACAGCTCCAAAGAGGAAAAGTTAATGCATTTCTCAATTTTTGCCTTCTATCATGTTGTAGCTCCTCTTTGGTAGAGTTAAATCTTTACCATCATTTAGTGATAAATGGAAAACTTTAGTGATTTTTATTTATAGGTACCTTTAAAAAAATCTTCTCAGACAGTCTTCTATTACTTGTAACCCTGTAGCTTATCTAATTATTCAATTGTTTTTATCCTATACACAAAGTTCTTTTTAATGTAAGTTGTGTTTTGGGCGGAATTGGAAAGGTGGTAGAAACGCTTCATACATAATAGTACTGGGGCGGCAGTACTAACGTGTTCCAGTGAGATCTATTCCCTAATTTTAGCACTGTAACTATCAGAAGCAGTAAGCTTCTTCCTTTGATAATAGGGCTAAATAGCTCCTGAAGTAACATGTAAAAGAGACAGGCTGTATCAATTACAGACTTGAATTCCCAGAACTATGCTCTGTTTCCTTTAAACAGGAAATACAAACATGCCCCAGCTATAAAATGTCTGAGAACAAGAACAAGAATGGCTATCTTTTTTGCATCCTTCAAATATGAGACACAGGAGAGCTGTATGGAACTAACCTTTTCCATCAAACTAGTGTTTCTATATTGCTTTTCAAGGACCTAATGGCTAAGCCCTATCTCCAAACATTGGATAAGAGAATATTAGAACAGTTGGTACCAAGCCTTAGATTTGGTGCTGCAAGCCCCTTTTATATACATCCAATAAGGACAAAGTTTATTGTAAAAGAAGATCAACTGTCTAAAGTGGTCTCAAGTGCTAGATCTAAGAGAAAGTGAGTGAAAGACTTCTACGTGTGTGGCTATAAGCTAAATACAATGAAAGCCTATAGCAGCTTATACTTGCTCCCAAATGTCTCATTCATCTTCAAAAAGAATTATAAAGTGTAGATAAATAAATTAATTAAAACATATTGGCTTTGTTCCTATCCCTGAAAATGGATCTAAAGTTTTAGAAGAGTACAAAGAGAGTATAAAGAGATCAGAAGAAACAAATTCTGGCAATTATCTTTTTCAGAATGTAAATATGAAAAAAACAACGTTTTCAGATTTGATTTCTGGAATTTTACCTTTTCAGCTTTTGGATTTCTGTGCTTGGCAAGAAAGGTAGAAAGGCTGGAATAAAGGGAGTAGGAGAGGGAGGAAAGTAGGCAAAAAAAGAAGGTGGGAAGAATTACAGAGAGACAATAATAAAAACAAAAGAAGAAGAAGAAGAAGAAGAAAGGCAGAACATTTTATTTAAGCCATGATGACTAACGGGATGTTTTGAAATTATGTAGTGCAGAGTAAAAACAGTCACAGTCAAATTTTTGAAGCACATTTTCCCATTAGATGATGCCTCAATATCCTGGTGAGTAGAATGGAGAATTTATATTTAATCCCAACAAAGTTCATTTTTTCCTTTGATTCTTACTTGTTTCTCTTGTTTTCTATGCATTCACAATTATTAGCATATTTAGCTAACTATGAAAGACAGGGTGTTGTTTGTTGTTGTCAAATGCTGTTATGTATGTTTCCAACTCGTAGTGACTCTGTATATTCTGAAGTTAGAAATTCTTTGCAGGAGCAGAAAGCCTCATCTTTCTTCTATAGGGAAGCTGGTGGGCTTCAATTGTCAACCTTGTGGTTAACAGTCAAGTACTTATCCTACAGAGCCACAGCACTCCCAAAGAGAGGGTGAGATCAATCTAATTTGGCTACATATGCAGGAGGGTGAATGAAAGCATTTCTGAGCACCTGGTTTTCATGAAATTATACTTCTTTAAATGAATACCAGTTCAGACTTGTTTCTTTTTTAAACATTTTTACAACATAAATGAAAGCCAGTCTTTAGTTTTACTTAAAACTATGCAGAAATGTGAAAAATTAAATCTGTATTGCATTTAATGATTAAATGGGTTGTAGAAAAATAGTATCTTCTTATGCTGGAACTCAGAGGTCTATTTAAAAGAATGCTAATAATTAGTTCTTTGACTTTAGATCAAGAATGATCACTAAACTTTTCTTTAGCCTTTATTTACTCATTTGTCTTAAGGAACTAAGCTAATAGCACTTCTTGATACCTTAATTGTACCAATAACAATAATAAATTGAAAATAATCTTTAAAATTCCTTTCTAAAAATAAAAATAAAAGACAAACGCATTTTTTTAACTTACACATTTCTAATTTGTATTTTGAACTCATCAGATTCTATAAAAACTGCTCACTGCTTTGTCATCTCAATCTATCATAAAAGTACTGAGCTTACTTTGTGATTATGCTATGAAAAAAATAGTTTCACTTAACTATCAAAAATCAGTGCTACTTGTCTTGTAAAAACTTGATTTTTGGGCATTCTGCTTCAAGTCACCAGTACCACCCACTAGGCAAAAAATAAGACTGTCAGACCCTGGGGCCCTGTCTCTGTGTGGTCCAGTCTAGAAGTTTCTCTTCAGAGATGGATGACTGAAGATGAAGAGGAGTGAAAGTAACTAGGAGGTTAGAACAATGAACATGTTTATTGATAGCTCATAGCATCCAAGATGCCAACATCTCTATTGTTGTTAAGTGCTGTCAAGTCACTTCTGACTCATAGAGACCCTGTATAAGGTTTCAGAGGAGTGGTTGGTGAGGTTGAACCACCGACCTACTTTTTCAATCATGGACCTTGGCTATCCATTTCTTGCTTCCCCTTCCATGGGGTTGTTTATATAATCTGTTCACCAAAGAGACTTTCTTTTCCAGATGGTATGTGCTTTTCAAAGTTCAATTCCTTGGGAGTTATGCTTGACAAACTAACATACCTTTTCAATGGCTCCATTGTAGCTTAGGTAAACAAAGAAATGTAATTCTCAATTGTTTGGAAATTAGAGTCAAGGTTTCCTGCACAGAAGCACTGAAGACAAATTGTATTGGCTTGTTTTGACTGGTTAAATGTTCAATGTGGTCAGCCTCCCCCATGTCAGCCAGTCTTTGTATTCCAATGATTTATCGTAAAGAATCCCCAATGATAAGATGATGCAATTCAAGATTTCACAGGCGACACATGACAAAAGTGCCACAACTATTCCCTTCAACATCATATTAATTCTCTTGACTGGAAGAGAATGACAAAGGTGATTCAAGAATCAAACATGCTTAAATAGTTTCTTAAGGCAGAGTAAAATCTTTGCCTTCATTTTTAAACTATTAATGATAAAGGGCAAACTTGATCTCAAGTACTTATATATTATTGTGTCTAATAGTTTTTTGAAGGACCAAGTTAAGTCAGCTATCATTTGCATAGGACACTAATACTACACTTGTTTATCAATTGTAAACAAATTTAAAAATACAACTGTTCAAAGTGAATTATTCAGGTCTTGGCTTGTGAAAATACATCATGATTGTTTTTAGCTAATTTTAAATCAGATCTTAACATCATAGAGCTTCTGGTTTTGTTCATGTCTGTCCTCTGTAGACACAACTATGGCACTGTGGGTTAATGCTCCAGACTGCAAAGCCATTTGAAATCTAATATCAACAGTTCAAGCTCACCAGCTATTCCTTTGAAACCCTATACAGGGTTGCTTTGGGTCAGAACCAGCTTGACAGCACTTAACAACAACAAGATAAAAATGCTGTTTGCTTAACTGTTGCTCTAAAGATTTGAACAAAATTTTCTATGTGGTCCAGACAAAAAGCTGTACAACTCGAACCTTAATGTGATTTTCTATCACCAAAAGCCAAAACCCAATGTTCCATAACACGTCCCACTTCTTCCTACCCATGATCACTACTGATTAATTGTTTTTTACATTTATATAATTGAGGTCATTCAATATCTGTCCTTTTTTAATCGACTTAGTTCCCTCTGCATAATATCTTCATAGTTGTAATTTGTATAAAGACTAAACTACTCTTAAGTCTTGATAAAATAATAATAAATAAACAAATAAAGATGACTATAGAAAAATCAATGAATTTGAGGAGATCATTAAAATATCATGGACTGCCAAAAGAACAAACAAATATATCTTGGAAGAAATGCAACCAGAATGCTCTTTAGATGCAAAGATGGCCAGACTTCGTTTCTTTAACATCAGACATATTATCAGGAGGAACCAGGCCCTGGAGATGGACATCATACTTTGGTAAAGTAGAAAGTCACCAATAAAGTAGTCACCCCATTGAGACGGATTAGCACAGTGGCAGCAACAATAGGCTCAAGTGTAGCAACAATTGTAAGGTTGGCATAGGACTAGGCAGTGCTTCCTACTGTTGTGCATAAGGTTACTATGAATTGGTACTGATTTGACGGCACCTAATAACACCAACTGTGCTCATGAGGAATCTGTACCTTGACCAAGAGGCAGTTGTTCGGACAGAACATGGGAACACTGAATGGGTTAAAATTAAGAAAGGTGTGTGACAAGGTTGTATTCTTTTACCATACTTATTCAACCTGTATGCTGAGCAAATAATCTGAGAAGCTGGGTTCTATGAAGAAAAACATGGTATCAGGATTGGAGGAAGACTCACTAACAACCTGCAATATGAAGATGATACAACATTGCTTGCTGAAAGTGAAGAGGACTTAAAACATTTAGTGATGAAGATCAAAGAACACAGCCTTCAGTATGGATTACATCTCAATGTCAAGAAAACAAAAATCCTCACCACTGGACCAATAAACAACATTTTTGTCAACGGAGAAAAGATTGAAGTTGTCAAGGACTTCATTCTTCTTGGATCAGCAATCAACTCTCATGGAAGCAGCAGTCAAGAAATCAAATGATGTATCACATTAGGCAAATCTGCTGCACAAGACCTTTTTTAAGTGTTGAAGAGCAAAGATGTCAGCTTGAGGACTAAGGTGCGCCTGACCCAAGCCATGGTATTTTCAATAACCTCCTATGCATGTGAAAGTTGTACAGTGAATAAGGAAGACCGTATAAGAATTGATGCTTTTGACTTATGGTGTTGGAGGAGAATATTGAAAGTGCCATGGGCTGCCAAAAGAACCAATAGATCGTTTTGGAAGAAGTGCAGCCAGAGTGCTCCTTGGAGGCCAAGATGGCCAAACTTCATCTCTCATATTTTGGACATATTGTCAGGAGGAACCAGTCACTGGAGAAGGAAATCGTGTTTGGTCAGGTGGAGTGTCAGAGAAAAAGAGGAAGCCCTCCAATGAGATGGATTGGCCAAGTGGCAGCATCAATGGACTCAAGCGTGGCAACAGTAGTAAGGTTGGCCCAGGATCGGGCAGTGTTTCGTTCTGCTGTGCATAAGGTCACTATGAGTCGGTACCAATTTGATAACACCTAACAACAACACCAACATCAAAGTATTGATAGTAGTAGTAGGTACTGTAGTAGTCACTTTTGTTTATAGTAATGGGAATGGTGGCACCAAATGTGGGTTAAGTGTGCACACCAATTACTAGTCAATAAGCTGTACATAGGGAAAAGGGATAAATAGGCAAATGTCATGTTGTATATGGTTTTACTACAATAACAACAATGAAAAAACAGAGAATCTGCAAATGCTGATACTGCTAAAACAAACAATCATCTCACAGAGTCGCTGCACAAGAGGATTAGTCCAGGTTCAACCATCTCAAGAGGAAACATATGATCATGAATCAATGGTATTGAAGGAAGACATCCAAGCTGCACTGAAGAAAGAATTCAGGAATTTATGGAATATTAATTGGGATGTTTCAACAAATAGCTATAAAGAAGTGATAACTCCTCAATGCCAAGAAATTTATAAAACAGTTACCTGGCTACCCAACTAGAAGAGATCCATCTTTGTGCCTATTTCAAAGAAAGGTGATCTAACAGTATGCAGAAATGGACAAATGGTATCTTTGGTATCAAATAAAGTTTTGATGAAGATAATTCAAAAACAGTTGAAGAAGTGTATTGAAAAGGAACTGCCAGAAATTCAAGTCAGATTCAGAAGAGAACATGGAATGAGGGCTATCATTGCTGACGTCAGATAGAATTTTATTGAAAGCAGAGAATATCAGAAAGATGTCTGCCTGTGTTTTATTAACTATGCAGAAGCATTGGACTGTGTGGGTCATAATAAATTATGGATGACATTGTGGTCATGTGGAATCTGGAAATAGACCAAAAGGCAGCTGTTTTTAAATGAGGAAAGGTGCACATCAGGGTTGTGTTCTATCACCACACTTTTTCAATTTGTATGCTGGGCAAATAATATGGGAAGCTGGATTATATGATGAAGAACTAAAGGATAAGGATTGGAGGAAGACTCATTAAAAACTTGTGGTATACAAAGGATGCAACCTTAACTGCTGGAACTAAAGAGGACTTGAAGCACTTATGGATGAAGATCAAAGACTACAACCTTCAGCATACATTAAACCACAATATGAAGAAAGCCAAAATCCTCACAACTGGTCCGTAATAGCATCATAATACATGGAGAAAATATTAACCGCTGTCTTGGATTTCATTTTACGTTGATCCACGATCAATGCTCATGGAAGCAGCAGTCAAAAAAATCAAATGACAATGGGAGAACCTGCTGTAAAAGGTCTCATTAAAGTGTTAAAAAGCAGAGATGTCACTTTAAAGACGAAAGCTCACCTGACCCAAACCATGGTATTTTCAATTATGTCCTATCCATGCAAAAGCTGGGCAATATATAAGGAAGACTAAAGAATCAAGTGTAGCAACAATTGTAAGGTTGGCATAGGACTAGGCAGTGCTTCCTACTGTTGTGCATAAGGTTACTATGAATTGGTACTGATTTGACGGCACCTAATAACACCAACTGTGCTCATGAGGAATCTGTACCTTGACCAAGAGGCAGTTGTTCGGACAGAACATGGGAACACTGAATGGGTTAAAATTAAAAAAGGTGTGTGACAAGGTTGTATTCTTTTACCATACTTATTCAACCTGTATGCTGAGCAAATAATCTGAGAAGCTGGGTTCTATGAAGAAAAACATGGTATCAGGATTGGAGGAAGACTCATTAACAACCTGCAATATGCAGATGATACAACCTTGCTTGCTGAAAGTGAAGATGACTTAAAACATTTACAACCCAGTCAATTGACATAATATAGTTCTCTCAGTATGATGAGTAGTACATGGACTCTTAAAATCTTATGAGCAGATAGCTAGGATGCAATTATTGATCTGTGCTCATCTTGAACAAAATAATAAAAAAAAAAGGAACAGTAAAGAACTGGACTACAGGACTAATGTCTACACATATCACTGCCTTTTCCACTTTGAAATCAGAAGACTAGATGGCCTCAGCTATCACTACTGAAAATTCTGATCAGGAATATGACAGAAAAATCCTGATAAAAATGGAGACAAATGTGAAAAAGAAAAAAACTTTAAACTTTAAAAACAACCCAAAGTTAATGGACCTATTAAATCTAGAGAGGTGTCCCTGAGACTATGGCCAATGCCCTAGAGTATTGCATTACTTAACATATCTTTATATAAGAACAAAGACTCAGCAGCTATTTTAAAGTATAGATGAGAAGGTTGGTTGTGGACAGGTAGATTAAGTATATGGAAATGACACAGCTAGAAGAGAAATAGTGAGAACTGACACATGAAGAATTTAACCAAGATCACTATTCATTATGTCTAGATACTGTGGAATGGGAGCAGCTTTTGCTGTGTATAATTGCATCAAAAAAATAATTGAAAAACAAAACAAGACACAAAAGCAGGACTTTGGTGTCAGTAGCCATCTACCATATTTCAGACTTTTAATTTCCTTGAGATGATATTTCTCATGATCTGAAAGCTTTTCTCTCTCCCCTGCATCAGATCTTACTTTAACATACTGATTGAGGCTCTTTATCTTACACTTCCTGCTGTGAAAATAGGTGCTAAAATGTGTGTAATGTCACATTTACTTGAAGGCATCAAAGGGTAGGACTGTAGGAACCACAAGCTTGGACTGCAATGTGTATGCCTTTGTACCTCAACTCCAGACCCCCATTAACATCTCCAATCAGACATTTAGACACATGAATTCTATGTTTAATTGGATTTTATTCTTCTTTTAACAAAAGCCTTAGGCTTGAGTTTTATTTTCTTTGTACTGAGACTTTCATAAAAGAATGATACCATTTTTGAAAGAAATTTTTCATCCGATCATTTCTAGATAATGGTAATGTTCTTAGCAGATCTTTTAAAGTTTGAGTTAATATAATAATAGTAAATTCCACCTGGCCACTTAACTCTTTGTGAAATCTTACATTTTGAAAGGACTTACACTAATGATTCTCTACCAGGGGTGATTTTTACTTCCCAGGGGAAATTTGACAAGGTCTGGTAGAATGGTGGCTTAACCATTGGGTTGCTAGCGTCATGCTCAGCGATTTGAATCCACTAGCCACATCTCAGAAGAAAACTGAGTCCATCTGCTCCTGGAAGATTCATAGTCTTGGAAACACTATGGAGCAGTTCTACTTAGTCCAACATTTTACTATGAGTCAGAATCGATTCAATGGTAGTTGATTTAGGGAGACAGTTTTGGTTTTCACATGAAGCATTTTGTAATAGAGGTCAGGTAATGTTGTTAAATGATCTATAAGGCATAAAGTGCTCTTGAACCCAGTATGGCATTAGTTCTGAGTATGAGAAAATCTGGCTAAAACTGTTATACCTATAAAATTCAAAAGGCAAACAAAAACAAAAAACAGCTGCCATCAAGTAGATTTCAACATGTGGCAATATGGTAGAGTGGAGCTATATTCCATAGGGATTTTAATGACTGATTCATTGGAAGTATATCTCCAGGTCTTTCTAGCAAGGTATCTTTGAGTGGATTCAAACTGCCAACCTTTTTAGTTAGAAGCTGAGAACCTTAGCCATTTGTACTACCCTATATCCCATGCGAGCAAAGTTTTGCTAAAGATAATATGGAAACGGCTACAATCATTGAAAGAGAACATTGAAAGAGAACTTCCAGATGTTCAAGCCAGATACAGAAGAGGCCGTGGAATGAGGGGTATCATTGCTGATGTCCCATGGATCTTGGCTTAAAGCAGAGAATATCAGAAAAATGTTTACCTGTGCTCTATTGACTACGCAAAGGCTTTCGATTGTGTGGATCATGATAAGCTATGGACAACATTGTGAAATATGAGTATTCCAGAACACTTAATTGTGCTCATGAGGAATCTGTACCTGGACAAAGAGGCAGTTGTTCGAACTGAACATGGGAACGCTGAATGGGTTAAAATTAAAAAAGGTGTGTGACAAGGTTGTACTCTTTCACCATAGTTATTCAACCTGTATGCTGAGCAAATAATATGAGAAGCTGCATTCTATGGCATCAGGATTGGAGGAAGACTCATTAACAACCTGCAATATGCAGATGATACAACCTTGCTTGCTGAAAGTGAAGATGACTTAAAACATTTACTGATGAAGATCAAAGAGCACAGCTTTCGGTATGGATTACATCTCAATGTCAAGAAAACAAAAATCCTCACCACTGGACCAATAAACAACATTCTTATCAATAGAGAAGAGATTGAAGTTGTCAAGGACTTCATTCTTCTTGGATCAACTATCAACACTCACAGCAGCAGCAGTCAAAATATCAAATGACGTATTGCAGTAGGCAAATGTGCTGCACAAGCCCTTTTTACCATGTTGAAGAGCAAAGATGTCAGCTTGAGGACTAAGGTGCGCCTGACCCAAGCCATGGTATTTTCAATAACCTCCTATGCATGCAAAAGCTGTACAGTGAATAAGGAAGACCGTAGAAGCATTGATGTTTTAAACTTATGGTGTTGGAGGAGATTATTGAAATTGCCATGGACTGCCAAAAGAACCAATAGATCCATTTTGGAAGAAGTGTAGCCAGAGTGTTCCTTGGAGGCCAAGATGGCCAAACATCATCTTTCATCCTTTGGGCATATTGTCAGGAGGGACGAGTCGCTGGAGAAGGATATCATGTTTGGTAGGGTGGAGAGTCAGAGAAAAAGAGGAAGACTCTCGAGATGAATTGGCCAAGTGACAGCATCGATGGACTCAAGCGAGGCAACAATAGTGAGGTTGGCCCAGGATCTGGCAGTGTTTCATTCTGCTCTGCATAAGGTCACTATGGGTCGGCACCGACTTGATGGCACCTAACAACAACAGCAACAGGGCAATGATATCACAGACATCACAAATGCTGCTGTAAAGATAAAATGAAACAGTGTGTGTCTTGATCTTAGTGTAATTGTAAGTGTTTTAACTATTTTCTTAAGTTCATAGGTGTTTTAGCTAATGCTATTAATATATTTGAGAAGCATAGTGGATCTATAGGATAAGCACTGGACTGGAGATGGAGGTTCGAGACCACCACCAGTTCCACGTGAGAATGAGGATTTCAGTTCCAACAAAGATTTACTAAGCTCTAGAAACCCTATACAGGGTTGCTGTGAGTCGGAACTGACTCAACAGCAAGCAACAGTAATAACAATATTAATATATTTTAGCTCCATATGTATCGGTATTTTTCTAGTACATTCTCAATCCAAATTTTCAGTATTAGTAGCTGGGACCAGCTAGTCATCTGGTTTCAAAGTGGAGAAGGCAGTGATATATGTAGACAATTAGTCCTGTCTTCAGTTCCTTCTGTTTGCTTTGGATTTGGGACCTTCACAGCAAAAGATCTACCTCATGTCTGGTTCTTCTTGCTTGGTGGGGATGTCGTTGATGTTGTTTGGTGTGATTGAGTCAGTTGTGACTTACAGTGACCCTATGTAAAACAAAACAAAACCCTGCTGAGTCTCGCACCATCCTCACAATTATTGTTTTATTTGAGCCCATTATTGCTGCTATGGTGTTAATCCATCTTATTGGGGTCTTCCTATTTTTCATTGACTTTACCAAACATGATGCACTTCTCCAGAGAGTAGTTCTTCCTGACATGTTCCGAGTATGAGAGATGAAGTCTTGCCATTTTCCCTTCTAAGGAGCAATCTGGCTGTACTTCTTCCAAAACAGATTTGTTCCTTCTTCTGGCATTCCTCTGTATTTTTAATATTCTTCTCCAACACCATATTTCAAATGTATCAGTAGGTCCATCTTTCTCAGATCACTTTGCTCTCCTTTTATCTTCGTAAAATGAAAGATTTTTATATAGGGACACTCACTTACATCAGACTAGTATAGTGGTGGGATTGCAGCCCACTCTTAATCCTTTTATTGATTTATAACATCAGGTCACACCATAGGGAATCATAACATAACTGCCAAACCACTGAGAGTCATGTTGACACATATTATTGGAGGACAAAATTTCATCTATGACAGGCATAGTAAATAACTGTCATAACATTGTTGACATTAAGTGCCACTGAGTCAGTTCAGACTCATAGCAACCCTGTATAGGGGTTTCAAGGAACAGCTGGTGAGTTTCAAGCTTCGACCTTGTTGTAGTCCAACTCGGAATTTCAGAAAGGGTAGGATTGGGTCATGTTTCCCCTTGTATCTTTGGTACTTAACATAAGTTCTGGCATGGAGGAGATATTCACATATGATAACACTTATTGAATGAGTAAAAAAGTAATAAACAAAAAACTTTCATTCTCCCCTTGTCTCTTCTTTTCTTTTGGCTTGCTTTTACCTACTCATAAATCTCATTATTATTAAAGTTCCCAAATATTTCCATGTCTAAAGTTATTTATCTTTATTTTATCTCCCTTCATCAAGTAAAAAATAAATAAGTAGAGGGAAAGAAGTAAGTTGGGTATAAGACAAATTAATCTCTAAACTTCAAGTTAAGTCAAATGGATGAGCTTATGTTCCTCCAAAAGGGAGTGCTGCTTCTCAAATTAGTGTCCCTGGATGGTTTGAAGGATATATGTGCTTGACTGCTAAACAAAATTTGGTGGCAAGAGTCTACCCTGAGGTTCCACAGGAAAAAGGCCTGGAGGTGTACTTTAAAAAAAATCAAAACAAAACAAAAAAACCAGCCATATAGTCTAATGAATCACAATCATGTCAGTAACTGCTAGTATCACTGGGCTTCGCTCATCAACTGACAGTTGTCGGGATGAGATTGGGGGAGTGGGTGAAAGATGTTTTAGAATTACCAGATCTTCCTATTTTTCCAGAGAAGTCAGAATCTGGATTTCTAAAAGGCCTTCATTGTTAAATATTGGGCACTAGTTCAAAAGTTTAAATGCATAAACAAATTCACAAAGTCCTGTGGGGGCTTGGACAGGCCAAACAAAACATGCCCAATATCCTTGTTCACTGTAGTAGCTCACAAGTTCAAACTCTGTTAACCAAAGGCAAGTCTTGTCCTTAGCACCCTTAACATATATGACTAGAACTAGTACCATTTTCTACATTCTTATGACAATAGCTCTTCTTTTTTTCTTGATAAATCTATCAGTTTTCATTGTACTACCTGTGAAAACAGAAATAAGGCAAAAGCAGTATGTGTTGCTTTCATATGTTGTTGTTTGTGGTTACGTGTCATCGAGTCGGTTCTGACTCACAGTGACCTTGTGTAGGGTTTCTGAGGAGCAGATGGTGTGTTTGAACAGCTGACCTTATGATTCATCATCCAATGCTGACCATACAGTGCTACAACCAGGAGTCCTGCTTCCATATGAGTTGAGGTTCAGTCGCAGTGTTTCATATAATGATGGTCCTACCGGTATCATTGTCCTGTGTATAAATCAGTTAGCTAATCTCCCTGGATCATAAATTACGAGTATAATGCTTTGGTAATTTAGATCAGTAAAGACAAAATTTAAATCACCCTAGATTAAGTATGCTCCTAGATTAAGTATTTATGACTTTCAAATATGCAGTAAAGAGTTCTGAGATAATTCAGACAAATCTCACTTTGTTGAGGAAAAAACGCGAGAGGAAAAAAGGAATCAAATCTTCAGGGGGAGAACTGAACAACAAAGACGGATAGATGAAATGATCAAAAACAACAAGATAAAGAGTAGCATCCTGAGTAACGGATGTTCTCTTATGGGATATGATTTATAAAAGCATGAATGCAGCTGTAACAATGAGTGAGTGAGGTCACCAAGGAGAGTAATGATTTTGTGTTTAATCATTTGGTAATTGTTTTATAACACTGTCCCCCAAATCAGAGACCTAAAACCACACTCACTTATTTTTACCAAGGTGTATGGAACTTGGCTGGAATTGACTGATCTAGGCTGGGACCTAGGTTCATTGTCTCTGTCTCAAGCTGTGTGTCCAGCTAAGCTTGGATCCTCACAGTGAGTTGTGCTCAAGTCTTGTCCTCATGTGCTTATTCTGGTGCCTCTGCCTGAAGAACAACAACTTCCTAGGAGAAGCTCTTTTCCATGGTGATGGCAGAAAGCATTAGACAAGCAGAATCACACAAGATATTTTCAGCTTCCAATTGTACATCACAATTTCTATCATCCCATTAGTCCCAGAAAGTCACATGGTCAAACCAAAAGACAAGACATGGGGAAGTGTTCTCTACCTATATTGGGAGGAACTTTGAAGCCACATGGTAAAAAGAGTAAATATAGAAAAAGATGAAGAATCAGTGGCAATAATTGAATCTACCATAGGCTCTGTTTCATGATGGTTTTGTGGGAAAAAAGCCCTGTCGGTACTGTGGGTTAGGCATTGTGTTACTACCACAGGGTTTGTCGTTCAAACCCATCAGCCGCTCCAAGTGGAAAAGATGAGGTTGTCAATGCCCACAAAAATTTAAAAAGTCTTAGGAACCCTACACAGGGTCTTTATGAGTAGGAATTGACTCTCGATGGCAGTGAGTTTTTGGGTAGGTGAACATAACCTTAAATAAAGTTGAATCATATGACTAGATGGATGTTGGAATCCTGGTGTAGCTTCATAGGATTCACACGTAAACTCAAGGTCAGTTTGAACTACAATGTCAACAGTTCAAACTCACCAGTCACCCCTTGGAAACCCTATACAGGGTTACTGTGAGTTGGAACCAACTCAATGAAACTTAACAACAACAACAGATGGATCTTAAGGAGGCCAACTAAGGTAGTGGGTTATGAGTTGGGCTGCTAACCTCAAGCTCCAATTTACCAGCTGCTCTGTGGGAGAAAGATGAGGCTTTCTTACTCCATAAAAATTTACAGCCTCTGAAACCCTATGAGTCAGAACTGACTCAATGGTACAGAACCATCAGACAGATATTAGAAGTACTGGTTTGGTGCTGTAGGATAAGTACTGGACTGCTAACTGCAATGTCGATGGTTCAAACTCACCAGCTGTTCTTTGGAAACCTTATACAGGGTTGCTATGAGCCAGAACTGACTTGATGGCACTTAACAAAGCAACAACAGACAGATGTTAAAGGCTGACACGCTTGAAGACTTTCTCCTTGACATATTTCAAAGACTTGCAAAAGGATCGGAAAGAGGATTGCTTTCCCATTGCTGGTTAAATGTGTTCTCTTGTACTTCTAAATGATTGGTGAGTGTTTGAGCTGATTTTCAATTTGGTAAAGCTTTATCAAGAGTTTCTATGCCATCTGTGAGGCTTATTCTAAAGGCACTTCTCCACTTCTACTTTAATTTGCATTGAAAGCCTCAGAATTAAGCTTAGTGGTCATGCACATTATAGTTGGAACTTTGGTTGACAATGGGAAATCTGGCAATTGAGAGAATGTAAACTACTTAAATTAATATGAATTTCTATTATCTGCACAAGCTTATTGTGGAAAGACAAAAGCAGAGATGAAGGGGGAAGGTCAGATCCCTTTGAAGGTTCAATTCCTCTTTTGCCTGTGCAAATTTGAATGAACATCTTTGGGAAGTTACAAGGAAAATGGAGTAGTAAGTCGGGTTGCAATGTGGTGGTCAAAACAGAATGTAAAACCAATCAGTTCTGTTACACCTCATCTGCAGGGAGTGTTCAATAAAGAGTATGCATTAAGCAATCTTTCCTCAACCCTTCTAAATCTAACTGAAAGCATATTTGAGTCTGTATAGAGAGAAACAGAGCCATGGAGAGGAGATGGTCCATCAATTCATGTTTCTAGATCTTGAAACATTCCATTCCCTTGTCCTACTCTTATGTTTATTAAGAGTCCTCTGATTATCTGATTTGGCCCTTCAGGAGTTCTGATTCTGGTTAGAAGACGGCAACCCTGGATATTCTGACAAGGGATTTCTATAATTATAAATTAAAACTTTGGCAGGATTGTATATGCATATGAGGTTCAGCCCCCTTAAGTATACTTGCTACTAGGAACCCTGACAAAATGGTCAGAATTAGAACCATTGTTAAGCCAAGGCTAAAGCCCTGCATTAAGCTTTTATGTCCCTTTTGTTTATGAAATCTACAACACCACACACACACATACACACACACCATTTCAGAGCTCCAAATTCAGTATTTTTCTGATTCTTTCTTTAAGGAACTGTTTAACATGCTCCTCTATTCTCTCTATTCCTAATAAACTGAAAGTTAAATCTTTAGACTTGATTAGATTCAGATTCATATTTTGAGCAAGAAAACTTGAAGGAGTGTATTGCTTATTCCATTCAAAATAGAAGGCTCCTAATGTTATGAGTAGGAGTCCTGGTATGGCATTGTAGGTTAATGCTTTGGACTGCAAGGTTGATTTGAACCTCAAGATCAGCGGTTCAAGCTCACCAGTCACTCTTTGGAAACCCTGTACTGGGTAGTTATAAGTCTGAACCAACTTGAAGGCACTTAAAAACAATAATGTTATAAGTAATCTTAATCCTGATCTCTTGTCTATGGTGGTGATCATAGACCGTAGTCTCTATTGTTAAAAATATTTATTCCTGTCTCTTCCCATTGTATAGCGTGTTTACCCTAAACCAAAAGCTTGTACCATCCACTTAGAACCTTGTATGAAGAAGTACAGCCAAGTTTGTGATGAGAAAAGTGTGGCCCAATTGTGTTATTTATTTTGTTCTCATAACTTAATTAGCTTGATGCAACAGAGACCTTTGCATGAGGGAAACACATTGTACAAGGGTGAAACTGAGGTCAAATTACCCGAAAACAAGTATCCCTCATTGTTGGAATATTGTCAGCTGAATTATGATTTTGTAGGATGACAGAAGTTTGCTTATTCCAGACTTGGTAGATATCCCACATATGTGGAAATGAGTTTATGTATTTCCCAATCATATTTAATTACTGACTCTTCATTTCTAACATTTAGGTAATTTCCCTGGGCTTAAATTGAGCCTGTTTATGTACCCAGGACTTTTTCTAGTCTTGCAATGGTCTTCAATGTCATAGTGCTTCATACAAAAACAAAAACTTTGCAACTCATAGAGAACATATAAAACAGGATAGAACTTCCCTCAAGGGATTTCCAAGGCTGTAATCATTATGGAAACCGATGACCAGATTTTCCTTCTGTGGAGAGGTTGGTGGGTTTGAAACATGGACTTTAGGTTAACAGTAGAATGCATAAACACTGCACCACTAAGGCTCCTTCCAAGAGCTTGTATATGGAAGTAAAATAAACACATCATCCTCTCCCTGATATTTTAGGAGGGGCAAATTGATTAATCCAAGTAAAAATTTCCAAACTTCCTATGCAGATTTTAAATACAATAGTTTGAGTTTACAAATTTTGAATGTATGACATGATATGAAACAATATGAACTCTGAGAATGAATTAAATGGAGGAAAGAATGGACAAAATTAGAGAATGGTAGAGAAGAGAAGGATGAAAATCCAGGTGAATAATATATAATCCCTATTCCTGGAAGTTAATGTCCATGAGCTGGTCATATGGGATTTGGGGATGGGTAGATTCATTAGAAAATTTGCCTAGCTAGGGTAAGTCCATGAGTGATGGGAAAATTAAATCAAGGTTGCTTAGACAGGAAAGATTTTTAAGAACACTAAGAATTGGAGAGATTAGAACCAGGAGTTTAGCAACTAAGTGAGATGGGAAATTGGGTAAAGACTAAAGACAGAGTGTTCCCAGCAGTTTGCATTCTGTTTACCTTTATAAAGAGTACTTACTAAAGGAACTCTGCTGGCACAGTGGTTAAAGCACTTCCCTACTAACAGAAAGGTTGGTGGTTCAGACCTACCAGCTATTTCATGAAGAAAAAAATACAGCAACCTACTTCTGTAAAGAGTCCATAGCAGTGAGTTTGGGTATTTCAGTCTTGGAATATATAGCAAGCTCCTTGTTAAATGTTCTGAATGCAATATCTAATTTGATCCTTACAACAACCTCAACGTCAGTACTTTTATGGGAGTACCATACTAGTTGCTGTTGTTATTAAGTGCGGTTGAGTTGGTTTTGACTCACAGCGACCCTGTATAGGGTTTCTAAGGAGCAGTTAGTGAGTTTGAACTGCCGATCTTGTTCAAACAGACCTTGCAGTCCAATGCTTATCCTACAGCACCACACCAAGACTAAGGTTTAGAGAGGTGAAGTCATTTACTGAAAGTCACCCACTTAATAGGTCATTGTACCTTATCCTGGCCTGCAAATATTTCTCTGTTAGAGAAAGCAGGGAAAGGCTATCAAAATTGAAAAGGTCAAAACAAGGAAGCAAAAAGCAACAGATATATAGGGTGAGAACTTTACCCACCCCTCTCAAGGCTTTAGAATGCCTACAGGTCACTAAAACAAATGAATGAACAAATGAACAAAACGTGAAACTGTTATGGGCTCTGCTACAAATGGCATAGTAGTACAGCTGCCTTTCTAAAGTTCTAAATAGCAAAGAGGTCATGTTGATGTGTGCCTACCCAGCCATGTTTTTTCTTTAAATTCCCTCATATGCATGCAAAAGCCGGACCATGAAAAAGAAGGAAAAGAATTGATGCATTTGAATTGTAGTTATAGCAAAGGATATTGGAATAATTCATGGACTGCTAGAAGAAAGCACAATTCAATCTTAGAAGAAATACAACCATACTATTCCTTAGAAGTGAGTGTGGCAAGATTTTGTCTTGCTTACTTTGTACATGGTATCAGGAAAAACAATTGCAAGAAAAGGACATCATATTTTGCAAATTCTGTTAGTGAAAATAAGGGAAACCCTTAGTGAGATGAACTGGCACAATGGACTCAAATATACCAAAGTGAATGAAGATAGCCCAGGATCAGAAAACATTTCTTTTATACATACATAAGGTAATAATGAATTGGAATAGACTCAATAACAGCCAACAACAACAGCAATGCTAGGGTAGTATCTTCAAATAAGGCAGCAAGTGAAGATGTCTACTACTCTTCAGTTGTTTCTTTCAGGTTTCGTCCTGGTGTCACAAGGTAAATTTCAGGTGACAAACTTGGGGTTTCCAGAAACCAAAGCCTTTAGGAATTATACAAGTCACGTTGGTGCTTTTTGTTGTAAAGTACCTTTGAGTGGGTTCTGATTCATAGTGACCCTGGAAAGGGTTTCTGAGGATCAGCTGGTGGGCTTGAACCAACAACCTTGAGATTACCAGTCCAGTGCTTATTGTACAGCACCACACCAAGACTGAAGGCAGTTAGACTGAAGATATTTATTAGTAAGCACAGTCTTCTGTGTCTCCTAGTGCCATGTCCATGGTGAAGTAAACATCCTGAGTAAAGAATCAATCAGATTTGAGAGATTTCTAAAAAGGACATTTTTATCTTTCTCATCTGCCAAGAGGACATCATGACAGTGTCTATGCTGCCAGGGGAGGCAGTAGCTCTGTCATGCAGCCAGCAATGTGATCCAGGTCTGGCACCCAGTAATTATCCATGGTGTTGGAGGAGAATTTTGAAAGTGTCATAGGCTGCCAAAAGAACCAACAGATCTGTGTTGGAAGAAGTGCAGCCAGAGTGCTCCTTGGAGGTCAGGATGGCCAAACTTCGTCTCTCATACTTTGGACATATTGTCAGGAGGGACCAGTCGCTGGAGAAGAATATCATGTTTGGTAAGGTGGAAGGTCAGAGAAAAAGAGGAAGACCCCAACGAGATGGATTGGCCAAGTGGCAGCGTCGATGGACTCAAGCGTGGCAACAGTAGTGAGGTTGGTCCAGGATCGGGCAGTGTTTCGTTCTGCTGTGCATAATAAGGTCGCTATGAGTCGGTACCAACTCAAAGGCACCTAACAACGACAACAACAAGCTTCTTCTGTCTTAATAGCGATTCCAGGTCTATCTAAACCAGGGCTACCAAACTCTAAATGAGATAGTTGAAGTAGATCAGTGACTTTCAAAGACTATGGTGACACACTTAAAAATAAATAAAAACATAAATAAAGCATTGAAACAATATGTTGCTTTGTTAAGTTCTTCTAAGTTGGTTCTGACTCATAGTGACCCTGTATGGAGTTTAAAAGGAGGGCCTGGTGGATTTGAGTGCTGACTATGTAGTTAGCAGTCCAGTGATTATCTTACAATGCCACATTAGAATCCCTATCAATTAATATGTTGCTGTGTGCCATCGAGTTGGTTGCAACTCATAGCAACCCTGTATAGGGTTTCCGAGGAGCAGCGGGTATGTTTGAATCACCGACCTTGCAGTTTATATAGACCTTGAGGTCGAGTGTGTATCCTATAGAACTATATAAATAAAGGGGTCTTGGTGTGATTCTGTGGGGGTAGTACACTGGAGTGCAAGGTTGGATCGAACTGCAAGGTCATAAGTTCTGAACTGACTCGAAGGCACTTAGCAACAGCAACAATATGAATTAAAACAAATGTTCAATTCACCTTTTGCTCAGTCCTGTATGGCTTTACTCTATAGACAACTGCTACAATTTATTTATTCATTTTATTTTTTTTTAACTTTTTATTGTAAAATGAGTGAAGGTTTACAGAATAGATAACAATTTTACATGCACCAAATCTGTACTTTGCTTCATTACAGTGATTGCAGTCCTTTCCATGTACCATCAGTTAACAGTATTTACTTCTACTCCCCTGTTTTTTTTAAGTTTTTATGTGAGTTGAGTGATAATTTACATGAGAGACCATCAGCTTTACACTCATCGTATCGTATTTTGTTTCATTGCAATGATTACAATCCCCTCCATGCATCATCATTCGACAGTATTTGCTTCTATTCCCTCTGGTTTGTTTGTTTGTTTGTTTTTGATGTACACCAAAACACTCAGGAATATGCAATCATTCAAACACCCAAAGGGCATACCCTGCAAGCCTGCCCCCTGACCACCAGCACACAGCCCTTCTCCCTCCATGAGTCTAGAATCCCCAGCCATTCCATTTCTCCATGTCCTCATCTCTGCCTCCATCTCTGGTATCACTGTTCTTCTGAATAGGGTCCCATACTCTTGCTCCTGCAATTCTCCCTTTATGGTCTCAGGGTCCTCTGCTCCTGAACTGCAAGATCAACCACTCCCCTCTTTTTGCCACCAAAATGTCTACCTTTACAGGTGCAACAATCACAATCAGTCATGATAACAATTACTCACTA
>NW_006408557.1:2894718-2896551 GCF_000296735.1 Chrysochloris asiatica
TAGAAAGCCTCATCTTTCTCCCGCGGAGCGGCTGGTAGTTTCGAACCGCTGACCTTAAGGTTCGCAGCCCGATTCGTAACCACTACGCTACCAGAGCTGCCAATGCCTAAATTGCCCATCTCTATAAGCCCTGTGTACAGAAGGAGTGGGACTGATCCTTGCTCTAACGATTCTTTGGTTGATATTTTAAACTACTACATCTGTAAATATAGGTCAAGTTCATCAAATTGTAGTGAATTACACTTGTTTTCTTTATTTAAAAAAAATTTTTTTCTTGTCTTTATTCCTGTAATAGAGTTCTGATCGTCAAGCCATCAAGGCTAGGTCAAATGGCTACTATCTCCAAGTTTTGGGGTTATTGTGCATCTCTTCTCACTTCATATCAGCTGGAATGTCAGTCACCACTCTAGCCCTCTGTGGCTATGTCCTTGTCCATGGGCTCAGGAGTCCCCTGGTCTCACGTACTGCTGGCCAACCAGGTCTCACCACACTCAAGGTTGATGGGAGTCTATTGAAAATGGTCAGACTTAGCCCACATCTTCATTGCTGTTTTTTCCCGCACTTCCCCTCATTAGTAGGCCAGCATTGTAGCCAGCAAGATTACTTGCCTGCTCCTATATTCCCTTTGAGTTTCAGTCTTGGAAGGGGGTTTGCCCTGAAGGGACTTGATTGCTTTTCTTGATGGCTCCCCTGCGAACAACTTGCTTGTTCTTGTGATAGTCAATCAGACTATCATTTTTGTTTCTTATTTTTCCTGCTGCTCTTTCTTTCAATAAGGAGTATCTTCTGTTCCTCTAGCTGCTCCAGGCTGGTCTGCTTGTCTTTTCAAGTGAAATTTCCCACCTTAGAAGATTTTGAATGGGTATCAGTATTCCACCTAAGGTCTTATACACTACAAAAGCTCTGCAGGAAGCCTCTTTCACTGGGCAAGTTCTAGCACCCCTTTTAGGTATTCCAATCACTTATAAGCTGAAGATAGACTTACAAGCTTTCTATAATCATGTCTCTGGCTATTCCTTTCTCTCCCCCTGAAGTGTCTATTTTATAATACTAGATAAGAGAAACAAATAAATGTAAGACAGTGAAGCATCTTAACATTATTTCCCCTCTTTTACCCATTTAGACGCCTCAATCCCTGTATCACAGAGCACTGTTGTTCCAAGGTTGAGAATACATAAATATTTACCTCTGTCCCAGTTAGCCCATGCAAACCTGCCTGAATGTTCTTCTATCTGCCTTATAATTCCATTCCATTGCCCATTCTTGTGTATTGCTCCGCCCACAACACCCAAACTATGGTGTGTCTATCCCCTACCCTGTGCTCTACCTTCAGTAACCAAAAAATATTTTTTTTGTCTTTTCCCATTTAGTGTGGGACTTTTTCTTAAGCTTTTACAATAATGGTTTTGTGCTGTATTTCTCCTTTTGTGACTGTCTAAAATCCTGGTGTGGCACTGTGGGGTTAATGCACCAGACTTCAAATCCGTTTGCACTGCAAGATCGGCAGTTCAAGTTCACCACCTTCTTCTCAGAAACCCTATACAGGCTCACTATGGGTCGGAACCAACTTGACGGCACTTAACAACAACAATACCATTACATTCAGCATAATGTCCTTAAGGTTCATCCATGTTATATGGTGGCTTACAGCATCCTTATTATTCTTCAAGGTAACATAATATTCCATTGTGTGCATGTACCACAGTTTGTTTATCCATTCTTCCATTGATGGGCACTTAGACTGTCTCCATCTTTTTGCTATTGTGAATAGTGCTGCCATGAACATTGGTGTGTGTGTATCTACTTGTGTAATTACTCGTATTTCTTGTAGAG
>NW_006408557.1:2912736-2919153 GCF_000296735.1 Chrysochloris asiatica
TACCCCGAATTTCCTGATATCCGTGCCGATATCCCTCTCTATTTGTTCGGCTTTGTTAGTTTATGCTTCCTTTTCTCTGGAAATGCAGCCTTCTAAGTGGGGTTGCTCTAGCCCTGCATTCCAAGGTCTGCAGGGGTCAGAGGCACTCACCAGTGCGGGCGCGGAAGCGGGAGCCGCATGCAGGCAGGCAAAAGCTCAAAATGCCTGTAATTCCTGAGCAATTTGATCTTTTATTAAAACTAATTCAGAATGTTGAAATATAAGATCTTATGTTTGTTCAAAGGCTGTCTGCTAGACAGAGGTTTCCTATGTGCGATTCCGCCCCTTTTCCCTGAGACTGCCCTACCTGAGCTGCCTGGTCAGGGAAGCACCAGAAGTCCTCTCTACACTTTCTTTTAAAATAGTATATTTGTTTTACAATTCCATACTTCTTTTCACTCGATGTAAAATAATTGAGATCATTGTGATTCCATACATGCAGGGCAAGTTATTAATTAACTTTAATATTTAAAAAGTGGTCCTGAGTCAATTCCAACTCAATGTGACCTCAATACGTGACATAGAAGACATAGTAGTCCTTATATACAGTTGCTATGTGTTGGCATTGACACTGTACCATTGGATTTTATTTGAGTTCTGGTGTGACACTATAGGAAGAGCACTGAACTGCTAACTTCAGGGTCAGCAGTTCAAACCCACCATTTGCTTTTGGAACTCATATGATGCCGAGAAAGATCAGGAGCTCACTGAACTACTTGAACCAAAAGGAAATAGTAGAGCTATTACAAATGACATGGAATGTAATCTTTTTTGTGTGTGGAATAGATTTAGAGTCTGTGGAGTAGATTTAGAGTCTCTGTTAATGAATGGCTTGTACTGATGAAACAAGACATTTTAACATATATTAATATGTATAATTATAATTGGTTTTGGGTCTAAGTTAGAGATTTTTCCTTCCTCATGCTAAGGATCTGCACAACCCTAAATTACTAAGTCATTAGTAATGCTAGCTAATAATTCCCACTCAAATTTAACACACAAGCACACATTTATTTATTTATTAATTCATTCATTTATTTTGAAATAAGTTAAGTGGAATGTAATAGACAGTTGTTATTTTTGTCATCAGAATTCATTCATTTTTTTTCTTTCACCACAATGCCCTGATTTTCTTCTATGGACCACAGCCTCTCTCCTATTCTCAGTCCATGTTCTTCATATGAGTCTCAAGGTTGGATATGTTACTCAGCTGTGACCAAGCATTTTAACATATTTTCATAGCTATTATGATTGGTCACAGATGGAATGTGTTTCATAGTCAAAGTCAATGACATGCAATATAATTTTTTAAATTTTTTATTATGAATTGAGTGAAGTTGTATAGACAAAATAACCTGTTTTACAATCAACAAAGTGTATGCTTTATTTCATTTCAGTGATTGTAATGCCTTTCATATAACAAAGGTCACCCCACTTCCTCCCTGGGGTTCTTATTTCAATTCCACACACCTTCTCATCCTTTCTCAACTTTGTTCTTAGGTTTCGAATCCACACACCTTCTCAACCTTTCTCAATTTTGTTCTTGTTGTTGTTGTTGTGTGCCGTGGAGTTGGTTTTGACTCATAGTGACCCTACACAGGGTTTCCGAGGCTGTAAATCTTTACGGGAGCAGACCGCCTCATCTTTCTCCCGCGGAGCAGCTGGTAGTTTCAAACTGCAATTTTGTTCTTAGGTAATCAAAATGTTGCCCTTTTGATTTTGAATGATTGACGATTCCATGTTGAGCATACTATACTAGTGTTGTTGTTCCCCCTATATACCTATCTACAGCTTGGCTGAAAATTGGGACATGTGGGTAAGTTTCATTTCAGACCTGAAGGGTGATTGAGGGACAAAGTCTTGGGCTCCTCAGTCTCTTTCTGATCAGTAAGCCTGGCCTTTATATATATATATAAATGTAACTTTGCAGTTTGTTATATATTTTCTGCCACTCTATTATCTGGGACCTTCTAATGTGATCCCTTTCAGAGCAGCTGTAAGTTGGATTAATTGATTCTAAGCATCTTCAATATTCATCACTCTTCTTTCTTCTGCACATGGAGAGACTCATAGTAGCACCTTTGATGGCCACGCATGAGCTTTTAAGATTCCAGACACTACTCACCAAAGTAGGATGCTGTTGTTGTCGTTATGTCCCCACTACCAATCTCTGTTCTCCATTAAACTATGAGCTTTTAATTTATTTATTTTTTCCTCTGGATCCCAACATGGCAGAAATTTCATGTATAAAGATAGCGTATTTGTTGTATTTTTTATGAGGTATCTGGGATTAAGGAAGTCTATAATATACTGTCTATATAGAAAAATACAGTTTTTTTTGGTTTTTTTCTTCCAAATAGATGAGAAATATTTTTGGAGTGGTGCCAAGCCATCCACAGCCTCTCCATTACTTTAAGTTTTACAGCAGGGGGATTGCTCTGGTTTTGACAAGCACTAATTAATTCCCTCTCTGGGAATAATCGGAAATACAGGCTTATGCTGTTTACACCAAGGTTATCAGTTATATTAGTTTTAATGCTCTGCCCTGCTGTAGATATAAAACTTGCAGCAAAACGCATAGTCTCCTTCCTCCTCATTAACTGTAAACAGTGCATTTCAGAGTTGTCAAGCATACATATTTATTTTTCTATTCAGGCATTTTTATTTATCTTCCTTGCAGGTCTGTGAAGTTTTTGCCAATAAATTAGCAATGAACTAACTAGTTTTGAAAACTATGGCACCCAGGAAATTTTATTGATCTCATAATTTACTGGATCTTTTGGTTAATTACAAGTTCTGTCTAGCTTGGTATGCTTTTCAAGTCCGCTGTGCATCATAAATATATAACCTCAGTACTCACCCTCCCTAACTCCCTGGCAGTACCATACAAGGTCAAAGGTGGAATAGCTACAATACTCTAAGTCTCTAACAAGCTTAATTAAACTATTAATCTACTTTTATCTTTGACACTAGAAAAGTTGGCTGTATTGAGTTTTCAGAGTACTTCAATGCATTTTTCTTCAGTGGATTTTCCTAAGCCTTTTCTTCGACAGTTTATCAGAGGCTATTCTTTTAAAGGCAATTTGAAAAATGGTGAATGTTGCAGGATTACTGAATCAGTTAATAAGAAAGTGTGCCATTTACAATGACTCATGCATTAACTTCCTGATGCAGTATGTGACTATAGCACCATATTAAAAACAGAGAAGATTGGGTTAGCTAAAGATTTGACAGACATAGTCAGTTAGAAGCTGTGAAGGCCCTTTATTTTGAAAGTATGTGCAATAGGAGTTATCTTTGTTATACAACCTATGAGAACTCAATGAGGACAAGTGTAACCTCTTATGGCAACGATGGCATTTTAAGAGGTCAGGTCTCTTTATATGTGCATTATAGTAATGGAGTCTCAAAACATGGGTCTTTAGAAGCTGTTTCTGTGAAGCTTTAATTAGGTTAACAATGTGCTCCAGTGTCTGTCTTGATCCTTTATTGTGTATCAACTGGTAGTAATCTACTACATATGTTAAACAATTAAGGTAGCAATTTGCTTCTTTTCATTTTCTTTCCTGTGCTCATTTTTAAGCTAATGGATATAGAATTGTGTAACTGTTTCAAGGCTCTGCTTACTTCACTTGGCCTCTTTTTGCCCATATAGGCAATTTCTTACTCCCTCTAGGTCAAGGGAATCTGCATCTTGTGTGCTTCCATAACTCTGTAAAAAAAACGATGTTATGACCTCCTAATTAATGTGTCTGACCATAATTCTGACAACAATTAAGAGTGATTTGAGTCATGCATTTGAAAATTCCACTTAGAAATAAATTTCAACAGACAATGCCTATGTAAATATTGATTATAAACTCACTATGTTTCTAACGAGTTAAATTATAATCAGGGGCTAAAATTGAAGTATCTGATTTTCTTTCCTATTTTGTTAAAAAAGTGTAATCAAAAACCAAATCATTTTGTAGATCAGTCATATATTTTGCAAATGCCCGTGAGACTGGAATTAAATTCATATAACTTCCTGAGGAAGAGGAATGTAAGAATACACCTTCCGTCCCACCACATTCCCAGTACAAATAATCCAAACCATAACTCTTTTACATTTATGAATCAGTTGAAGCTGCATAAAATTTTACTTTATTTTATTACATTTTAACTTCTTGCTGTGAATATTCCATGTATCTTCTTAAAGGCAAGAAGCTTCCTTGAAAACGAGTCATTTTAACTGACAGTTTTTTAGCTTACATTTAGCATTTTACAGCCTATGTATGAGAACCATACATGCCATGATTAGCTATTTCTATCTGCTGTTCTATAACAGCAAACTCTAGTACTGAAAAATATACCTAGATTCTAGTTTGGCAACAAAATATAGCAAAGATTATAACACATATGAGTTGGGTTTACTTTCTCCTTGTTGAGGCTACAGTGGGGGTCAAACTTTTGAATGAGCATTGAGTATTTATACAATACAAAACATAAATTGGTGACTTTAGGATATTGCCTTATCCTGGTGCTTCAGAATTGAAACTATTAGTTGGTAAAGATAACCACTCACCACATCTATGGATAACATAAATTTTACAAATGTGCTTTTTATGTGAAGCGTGCATACAGAGCTATTAAACACGAACATTTTGCTTTGGAGAATAATTTTTCTTTTTGGGCTATTGTAGGGAATCTCTTTGTTAATGTTAAATTTTACCTTCTGTAAACAAAACATTATGGACCCCTTCTTCTACTTTCTGTGATTAAAACATCTAGGAAGTCTAGAGTGTAAGTGTAGTGAGATTATTTGACCTAGAGAAGTGAATCACTAATGGTGGAACGTCAGCATGGAGGAGGGGTTGTGTTAGGAAGTAAAATAGTGATTTCTGCAAGAACTGTGTTCTCTTACACAGCCTTTCCTCCAAGGCAGGGTCAGCCAGTGAGTGTTGTTGCTTTAAGTTAGAGCCATTGGCTGCTACTGCTATCACCAGAAGGAAGCCACTAAATTGAAGAAAATTTAGTAAGTAGTAATGGAGTCCTCGTGTGGCGCTGTGGGTTAATGCGCCGATTGAACTTCAAGGTTGGCGATTCAAGCTCACCAGCTGCTCCTTGGAAACCCTATACAAGGTCATATGGGTCAGAGTCAACTCAATGGAACTCAACAACAACAATAGAGTCCTGGGAGTCCTCGTGTGGCGCTGTGGGCTAATGCGTCAGACTGCAAAGTCATTTGAACTGCAAGGTCGGTGGTTCAAGCTCACCAGCTGCTCCTTGGAAACACAATACAGGGTCACTATGGGTTGGAATTGACTTGACATCACTTAGCAACAATAGAGTCCTGGTGTGGTGCTGCGCATTAATGTTCTGGATTGCAATATAGGTTTGAACATGAAGGTCAGCAGTTCAGGCTCACCTGTGGCTCCTCAGAAACCCTACACAGGATCTTAATGAGTCCGAACCAACTCGATGGCACTTAACAAAAATAATAGTCAAATGAAACAGATTATTTTCAATCAATACAAATATTTTTAGTTTTAAGGAGTACTGGAGTAGCACTGTAGGATTAGAACTGGGCCACCAGATTGTTTGAATTGCAAGGTTGGAAGTTCAAACTCACCAGACGCTCCTCACAAACCCTATATAGGGTTGCTAGGAGTCGGAACTGACTCCACAGCACTTAACAACAATATAGCGTTTTAAAGTCAGGATAGGAAAAATACTTTTCCAAAGATTTGCAGTAGAAACCCATAGCATGGATAAGAACATGACCACCAACTCACCAGTTCACCATTCCTCACCCCTTTCTCCCAGCTTCAAATAGAAGCATATGAGAGAATCATGACTGATCACACCCACATTTTGATCTCACTATCTTCCTGTGTGACCACAGTATTTCCAGCTGACAAAATTACACAGTAAGTGAAAAAAGAATAGTACTCTATAGTATTGTCCAAGAAGAAGGAATTTTTTTCTTTTAAATCCCAACTTGTAAACCCTAAATTCTTTCGTTGTATCATCTGCATATCGCAGGTTGTTAATGAGAGTTCCTCCAATTCTGATGCCACATTTTTCTTCATATAACCCAGCTTCTCAGATTATTTGCACAGCACATAGGTTGAGTAAGTATGGTGAAAGAATACAACACTGTCGCACACCTCTTAATTTTAAACCATTCAGTGTTCCCATGTTCTGTTCCAACAACTGCCTGTTTCTTGGTCCATGTACAGATTCCTTATGAGCACAATTAAGTGTTCCAGAATACTTACAGTTCGCAGAGCTTGTCATGTTCCACACAATCAAAAGCCTTTGCGTAGTCAATAATTGCTTGCTGAAAGTGAAGAAGACTTAAAATATTTACTGATGAAGATCAAAGAGCACAGCCTT
>NW_006408557.1:2919748-2947764 GCF_000296735.1 Chrysochloris asiatica
CCCCAACAAGATGGATTGGCCAAGTGGCCCCATCAATGGGCTCAAGCGTGGAAACAATAGTGAGGTTGGCCCAGGATCCGGCAGTGTTTCTTTCTGCTGTGCATAAGGCCGCTATGAGTTGGTACCAACTCATTGGCACCTAACAACAATAAGTTCTTTTGAGTAAATTTTCCTATGGTGTTAAAAGATTAATGAGAATTTTAATGATCCTTCATTTTCCTTCTCTGATCAACTGAATAAGTAAACTTTAAGAAAGAAATAAAAGAGTTATCCTATCAGAATATTCAGTCTGTATCATTATTAGATTGAATATTAGGGAAAAATAAACTGCAATAAAAAATAGTTACCCATAGTCTAAACATGAATTATATGTTGCATAACCTTAATTCACTGGGACCCGCTTTGAATCAGGATTGAAAATAATCCAAAGATTTTGCAATTTCTGGTTGCAAAAATGCAATATAAAACAACACAAAAACTGGTTTTAATGATTCATCATATTTTCTTGATATCTACAAGACCATGATATTTTTGTCACGAGGTTAAGGCAAGCAAACCTGATTCTGGGATTTAAATGGCAAAGGAGGAATGGTGATTGATGACTTTAGAGCAAAAAAGAGCTTGACTATTTTATAGGAAAAAGACTGAAAATAAATCAGACATATTAATTTTTATTACAGTTAAAAAAAAAAAAAACTTAGAAGAAGACTGATTTTCTCTTTGATAAAATGTTCCTTTCGAATTTGATAAAACTTATCACTTGATATTTTCCAAGGCTCCATAGGGACATATACATTCTGCTTCCAACTTTAAAGGAAAGATAAGTAACAATGGATCACTAGCTCATTTTGGTAAAGTCTCTGTGTTACAAGATGTTCCTGAATCTTCCAAAAAAGTGAACTGTAGTTTGCATACCAAAGTATAGGAGATAGTATAGCATTTAGATCTCTTTTTCTAGGCTCTAAGTTTGATTTTAATACAGGCCATTTGGACGCTTCTATTTTAGTCTTCCTCCTGTGTAGTTGTGATTTATTTCATCTCTCTGATTTATTGCTTTAAGGCTCATGTTATTGTTAAGTGCTGTCAAACCAAAGTTCTGACTCATAATGACCCTGTATGGGATTTCCAAGGAGTGACTGGTGAGCTTGAACCATCGACCTTGGGGTTCAAAGTGACTTTGCAGTCCAGTGCATTAACCTGCAGTGCCACACTAGGACCCTAATGCTCACTAACATACAAAAGTGATTGAAAAAAAAGTATAAAGTGCTCATAGGGAGAAAAAAAAAGTGACATATGACAGATGAAATAAACAATGGTACCCAGAATGCATCACTACAATCCTGTTAGACTCTTTTAACAGGCAGTTTAACTCTAATTTGTTGCTTTATGACAATGTTTCTACCAATACAACCTCTCATGCAAATGAAATAAGATGGCGTGAAAAAAATGAATATTCTCAACCCATTTGAGATCCCTCACCTCGCCTGTGTTAGGTGTGACATGATTTGTTTGGGGCTTGAGGTGTGTGAGTCAGTGTTTATTTTCAGTCTATTTTTACACTAGTTTCCCATACAACTGCAGAGGCGTGGGGGAGATGGAATGACTAGCAGATTGCCAACATTATATTACTTTCTTGTGAAAAGGATATTGTCTATTTGGTGGCCATTCTATTACATTTTTTGTTCGCATTTAAAACAATCAGAGTTTCATTGTGAAACATTCTAAGTAAAATTTGAATGCTACGTGAGGTGTGTAATGGAATAAAATTGGAGTTACAATGACTCCTATTCAATTACCAACATGGTTCTTTTCTATTACTAGAGATAGGAGAAATGGCATTCTAGATTAAGGAATTTAGGCATTCTTTTGCATCTGGTCTTTGGCCGTTTGATTGGCCATTTTAATTACTAATAGTATTTTTGAAGTTTTGGTGTGTTTGGGTCATAATATAGTCAGAATTGCATTATCAAGAAATTTAACTTTAACAATAATACATTTCTTATTAAGTCTATGGGAATACCTTTTTTTAATAATGTATAACTACTTGTGGGATTAACTATAATATTAAGATCCCTTAGGGTATTTCCAAATTAACAGAGAATATGAGTTTTCTATATGTAGGGCTGGTGTGGCAGTGTCGGATAAGTACTGAACTACTAACCAAAGATTAATTGTTCAAGCCCACCAGCCTTTAGCCTCAGCCTCTCGTTGGGAATCCTATATAGGGTCACTGTGGTGCTTTAAATTTACTTGCATGGTTTTTCTATCTAAAGTCTTCTTAATTCCCACCAAGCAATTGGGTTTTTGTTGTTGTTAAGTGCCATCGAGTTGGTACTGACCCATAGCGACCTTATGCACAGCAGGATGAAACACTGCCCGATCCTGGGCCAAACTCACTACTGCTGCCATGCTTGAGTCCATCAATGCTGTCAGTTGGCTAATCTACATCTCGTTAGGGTCTTCCTCTTTTTCTCTGACCCTCCACCTTAACAAACATGATATCCTTCTCTAGCAACTGCTACCTACTGACAGTATGTCCGAAGTATGAGAGACGAAGTTTGGCCATCTTGGCCTCCAAGGAACACTCTGGCTGCACTTCTTCCAAAATGGATCTATTGGTTCTTTTGGTAGCCCATGCAATTTCAATATTCTCCTCCAACACCATAACTCAAAGGCATCAATTCTTCTATGGTCTTCCTTATTCACTGTCCAGCTTTCACATGCATATTGCAGTTATTGAAAGCACCATGGCTTGGGTCAGGTGCACCTTAGTCCTCAAGCTGACATCTTTGCTCTTCAACACTTTAAAAAGGTCTTGTTCAGCAAATTTGCCTAATGCAATACATCATCTGATCTCTTGACTGCTGCTTCCGTGAGTGTTGATAGTTGATCCAAGAAGAATGAAGTCCTTGACAACTTCAATCTTTTCTCTGTTGACAAGAATGTTGTTTATTGGTCCAGTGTTGAGGATTTTTGTTTTCTTTACATTGAGATGTAATCCATACAGAAGGCTGTGCTCTTTGATCTTCATCAGTAAATGTTTTAAGTCCTCTTCACTTTCAGCAAGCAAGGTTGTATCACCCTCATATCGCAGGTTGTTAATGATTCTTCCTCCAATCCTGATGCCATGTTTTTCTTCATAGAACCCAGCTTCTCGGATGATTTGCTCAGCATACAGGTTGAATAAGTATGGTGAAAGAATACAACCTTGTTGCACACCTTTCTAAATTTTAAAACATTCAGTATTCCCATGTTCTGTTCGAACAACTGCCTCTTGGTCCACATACAGATTCCTCATGAGCACAATTAAGTGTTTTGGAATACTTATACTTTGCAATGTTGGCCATAGCTTGTCATGATCCACACAATCGAAAGCCTTTGCATATTCAATAAAGCACAGGTAAACGTCTTTCTGATATTCTCTGCTTTCAGCCAAGATCCATGGGACATCAGCAATGATATGCGTCATTCCACAGCCTCTTCTGAATTCGGCTTGAACCTCTGGAAGTTCTTTGTCAATGTATGATTGTAGTCATTTCTGTACCACCTTTAGCAATTGGGTGGGACCATGGAAATAAGGTATACAGAAGTCTAAGGCTGGGGTTGGTTAGTTTTGCCCTCTACTTATGCTTAAAAAGAGCTATCTCAGAAGCAGAGAGGGAAGATCCCAGGACCACCATGAAAGAAGTTCATGAGTGTGGCAGATGATGTCAAGAAGAGACATCAAAAGGTGACAGATGTCAAGAGGCAGTAGTATAGATAGACAGAAGAGCTTCAGGCTCTAGGCCTATAGACTGAGTAAAGCTGAGTACCTACAGGCAGGAGACTGACTTACAGAATGTGCCTTTCAGACATTTATAGATTGGTTATAAAAGCTTTGGACCACTTGCCCAAGCAGGGCAGAGGCAAGGAGACCACATAGCTTAGAGGCCAAAGACAAGAGTAAGGCAAGCCTGCAGTATGGCAGACAAGAGGTGTTCCTGACTGGAGAACTACTGTGTCGTGAATTGGTTGTGATCCTGATTTATTCCATGTCCACCTCCCTAATTAACCCCATAATCATGAATATTGTTATGATTTCTGTGTGGCCCTACAATATATTATCAAACCCAGATGTGAAGCAGAGTATGCTATGAGAGGGATGCTTAGTGTCAGAATAGAATCAAGAAGGTTGTAGGGTAAAAGTACATCCAATCTTTACTTCATAGGAACTGGCCTTGGGCTGATTTTGAGTTTGATTCATCCTCCCCCTTACAAAGCCAGGGAAAGTCAGACATGGTCTCCACATGACCTTTGCATTTGCTATGGGTTGAAACTGACTCAACAGCACTTAACAACAACAACCTATCTAGGGTAGATTTGGTGGTCCAGAGAAGAAGGAAAAAGTTAAATTCCGAAGCATAATAAAGATAAGCACAAAAGAAAAAGCCCATGTTTAAATAATTTTTTCCTTATTTTTGAGGATTTTAATTCTTTAAATTATAGTGGAACAAAGTAGGCTGATAAAGTGTAATCATACTACAATGCTCAGTGTGGTTTTATGGAACTAGGGCAGTCTCTGGAGAAATACTAACATATTCAATAAAGATCTGTAGAAATTCCACAGAGATTTTCAGAGTAATTAGATTTGATATTGTACACCACACGATAGTATAGTAAAAATTAGTGGGGTGGTTAATAATTAGAGCCTTTATCGAAATGCAAAGATATTTCTTCAATTTTCAGGAAGAAACTTATGAATTTACTAAAGGATCACTTATCATTTGGTATTTAAAGCCATAGGGAATATGCTTATTAATTCCATGCAAGGCTCGGCTGGCCATACTATGTAAAGTTTTTACTTTCTTATCAGATTTTATTGGTGGCTCCAATAATGTGCCTAGTTACTGTTAGCCAACTGAATGTTTCGAGTTTCCAAGTCAAGTCAGGGATTCCTCAGAAGAAAGTCCTGGTGATCTATTTTCAAAAAATCAGCAATTGAAAACTCTCCTATGCCATGACTCAGAGTCAACTGGATGGCAACTGGTGTTTATATTTGACTTTTTTAATATATGGAATATATGGAGTCCTGTTATGGCTCTGTGGGATAATACACAGGACCACAAGGTCAGTTTGAATCACAAGATCAGTGATTCAAATTCACTATCCACTCCATGGAAACCCTATAAAGGGTTGCTATGAGTCAGAACCAACTCAACAGCACTTAATAACAACAATGAAAAAAGTGGAGTTCTGGTGTGGTGCTGTAGGATTAGCCCTGGGGTGATAACCACAAGGTCAGTGGTTCAAATCCACTAGTTGGTCCTAGGAAACCCTATAAAGGGTCACTATGAGTCAACTGACTAGACTGCACTTAACAACAACAACAATAACATGAAAGATATGTTCCTCCCTCATGATTCTTGTTTGTGTAAAAGTAACTGTGGTAAATAATTTCCTGTTTCTCTTATCATAAAAAGTGATCATTCTCTGGAAATAAACACACTCTTGGTAAAAATGAGTTTAACCTGGCAAGCTCTGTCTTTTTTAGCAATCCTATGATCTGAAAAATAAATAAACAAATAAGTCACATAAGTTATCTTTTAGAAACTGTAAGTCATGTCTTCCTTGCCTTGATATCATGCCCTGGTAATAATTCATTAAATATTTTCTGTTAAAACCGACCCTAGGAGATAGTGTAATAATAACAGAATAAGAGATTAATGAACACTCTTCTTCGAATATTTTAAGTAATGGCATAAAGCTAAGAAGTCATGAATTGCTTGTCTTAGAAAAACAGTACAGAATATGTTAGAATATCATGAATAATGAACACTTTCATTTATGAGTTTTATATAGAAATCACTGACTTTCCCTGCTTGAGGTGCAGACTGCGTGGTAGTTAATCTTCTCGTGGCACATACTGTATAATGCAATGCTTCTTTGGGCAATCTTTTGTATTAAAATACAACATTTAAGCTTCTTTCCTCCACAAAGCAATGCAAGAAAGAATTGTTCAATCTATTTTATTAGTATTTATTTTTTGGTAACATACTGGGAATTCATTCAGAAATAAACAAGATGGTAATTCCCATTTAATATCTGTCTTTGTAACTCATTGGAAAATATGTAATATTTTTAAATCATTATAAAATTATTGGGAAATGAAAAGAATCCTATATTGGTAACTAGAAGAATCTTGTCTCTGATTTTTTGTGTGCCTCTGAAGAATTACTTAACTTATCTCAGCTTGTTGTTATTATTATTTTTTTAATAATTAAAATGATTATATCTATTTCATGACCTGTAGGTAACTTCCATTTGAAACTATCTCTTTGGCTGTTTAGATGCCTTTCTTTACTGTTACCATAATCCATCCCATCTCATCCTACTACCTTCTGTCAGTTTTTTTATGGCCTATAGAATTGTGACCTATCCCAGATCTGCTTGGAATTTCTTTCTATATAAGAAAGCTATCTCTTAGCCTCATAATGTTCTCATGCCATATCTCATTCTGTAAAATGAGATCGAATGTCTGGGCCCAACTATGTGTAGATAAAAGCATAGACCCCATGCCAGCCAATGGACAGACAAGGTAAAGGTTAAATCAGATACTGCCAAAGATCATTTCTAAGGCATCTCTCCAGATGCTATTTCAGATGGTGAGGGAGATATCTTCTGATTAGAGACAAATAGCACTGCCAACTTGAAGTGAGTATGCTGCAATGGTTTCCGCAATCATCTGTGAAAATTATTCAGTACAAGTGCTACGTCCTCATAAATCACAGGTGTAGGTTAATTTAAAATGGACATTCATTCTGAGTTTTGATCTATATTTGGCTTACTAAATAAATAAATAAATAAATAAATAAATAAATAAATAAATAAATAAATAAATAAACACTCATAAGGTTTAGGGATTTTTCCAAATGAAAAATTGTCAACTGGAAATATTCCTGTGAGTGTCCTGATTGTAAATTGTCTTTTTCATATTGCAAGTTGGAAAATATATGCTCTACTTGAGGCATCACTATGCTGTTGAAAATAAAGTATATCTATTTTTAAATTAATATGCAATCACTTTTATTTCTTAGACTAGGAAGACAAATGGAACACATATGTATGTATATAAATGTTAGGCCATAATTAGCATTATTATTTTGTAAAAAGATGAAAATTTTTCATTTTGGTGAAAGGGCTAGAAATTGCTCAAATCATTTGGGACGATAGATCATAAGCTGTATGAAACTCAACAAAATGAAACAAGAGTTTAGGTAATTTTGTCAATAAAAAGCTGATTTTAAAAAGTCATAATGAGTAATTTTATTTCCACTGGGATACAAAAGTCATTAATAAAATAGGTGATATGTGACTTCTAGTATAAAAATATATATTTATGACAAATATTCCGCATAAAGAAAATTATACAGATTTATGGAATGGATTCCATAAGCCTAGTAGCCACCCTGCAGCATGGGGGCTTAGGGACTCTAATTAAGTCTATTCATGAGCACTTGGATTTCTTGACATTTAAATAAGAATATGGAATGAGGTGAAGATGGTCCATTTTTCTTTTCTTTTATTTATGTGCCACTAGAGCTTTAAAACACAAAGAGGTGACTGTGTCCTTCTCCGCTAGACCAGAGGCTGAATAGCTGAAGGAAGTATATTAGGAAAGTACATAAAATCTTAAAGAACTCAAGGAATGAAGAAGTCATTGAGTGCTGAGATAGAGAAGGCTTCAAGGAGAAGCCCTTAACTTGAATTACCCCCAGGAATCTGGATTGAATATAAAGATGGTGGAAAGATCCATTTCTTACTTAATGCACAAGGTTTAGTTCCATTAGTTTTCTTATTGGCCAACCAGCATTCCCACCTCTGTGATGGGTTGCATAGAGATTATGCCCTATTCATTTTTTCCTTAGTTCACTGTTTCTGTAAAAGTACTGACTTTTTTGGTTTGGGTTTTTTTTTTTTTTTAGCTTCTGGTGAACCATGTCTTCTAACCTCTTTCCCTTCCGTTTTTGCCTGAGCCGCGACCTTGCAGTCAGTTCTCAGTTAAGTTGACACTTCCTTCAGAAAGGTTCCTGAGATTGTTCTCAGTCCACAAAAATCTGTGGTAGTTACTCTTTTTTGGGGCTGCCAAGGAGTCTGCATGCACTGACAGACATCATCATAATATTTGTCACTCAATTTTGAAATTGACTTTCTCCTCCTAGATGTCTTTTTTTTTAAATAAAATTTTATTGTGAGATTTACATGGGAGAACATCAGCTTTATGCTCATCCTATCTTTTTTTTTTTCATTGCAATGATTACAATCCCCTCCATGCATCATCAAATAACCCCAAAGGGTACATCACACAGGCCTGCCTATCCCCCACCCCTGGCTGCCAGCACATAGCCCTTCTTCCTCCCTGAGTCCAGTGTCCCCAGCCGCTCCATCTGTCCATGTCATCCTCTCTGTCTCCATCCCTGCATCATTGCCTCTCTGGGTATGGTCCTGCTCTCCATTCTTCTCACTTGATGGTCCCAGGGACCTCTGCTCCTGGGCTGCAAAATCAATCAATCTCCTCCTCTTGTCAAAAAACATCTACCTCTATATTTCCTAGCCTCACAGTCAGACCTGATGGCTATTATTCACTATGTACCACAAGAGCCTTATCCCCATTTCCTTATGCCAGCCTGGTCCCAATGGATTGGAAATCATTCAGTGGTGATTCTACCTTCTCCCACCCTGTCTGGAACTAGGCTCCCTCTTGAAAGCTTGTAAGCCAGTCACTTCTTGCCTTTATAGCACACACACACCCACCACCACCATTTTGGGTAGGTAACGTCTATGTTGCCCATTCCTGTCAACCCTGTGTACCGAGGGGGTGGGAGTGATCCTCACTGTAAAGAATTGTTCCCTTTTTTGAACTACTACATCCATAAGTATAGGTAAAGTTCATCAAATTGTAGCAGGTTACTCTTTATTTCTTCTCCTCTTCTTTCTTCTTCTAGATGTAAGTCTTGATGTCTTCTAATAGTGTTGGCTTCTCCACAGCCCAGAGTATGTACATTTAAACCACTTAATCAATTACCCTTCACACAGTGCCGAACACCTGTTTTTGTTGTTCTTCTTGTTAATTGCCATAAAGAGAGTCATGGTATGCTGGGAAAGGTAGACTCCCCATCAAATAGTTTCATCTTGTTTAGATGGGTCTGGTGAAAGGAGCCAGGGATTTCTTATGATTCAATAGTGAGTAATTGTTATCATGATTAATCGCAATTGTCACAACTGTAAAGGTAGGAATTTTATAACATAAGGGGGAAGGGGGGAGTTAATCTAACATTCTGGGAACAGAGGACCCTAGGACCATCAAGTGAGAAGAGCATGAGTGGAATGTGGAGCCCTATCCAGAGAAGCAGCGACTCCAGAGATTAATGCAGAGATGATGACATGGAGAGATAGAGCAGCTGAGAATTCCTAGACTCATGGAAAGTGGAAGACTGTGTGCTGATAGCCAGGAGCCAGGCTTGCAGAATGTGCCCTTTGATTGTTTAAATTACTGAGTGTTTTTGTGTACACCAAAAAAAGAACCCCAAACCAGAGGGAATAGAAGCAAATAGCGTTAAATGATGATGAACAGAGGGGATTGTAATCATTGCAATAAAAAAAACAAAAAACAAAACAAAAAAAAAACCATAGTATGAGTGCGAAACTGATGTTCTCCCATGTAAATTATCACTCAATTCTCAATAAAAGCTTTAAAAAAGAGAGAATTCTCTTTTTTTGTTGTTTTCAAATGAAAACCCTGTGTAGGGTTTCCCAGGAATGACTAGCGGGTTTGAACCACTAACCTTGTGGTTAGCAGCTACATGCTCATCCTATAGTGCCACAAAAGCAGCTATTATCAATACATGTCTGTTGGAGGAAATAATGAATAAATGAGTGAAAGAAAGAAGAATGAAAAAGAAACACAAGGACTAGGAAGTGAGGGAAAGAAAGGAAGGAAGCAAATAAGGGGAAGAAGGAGGGAAAGACGGAAGAAGGGGCACAGGGAAGAAATTTCCAGAGAGATGCTTCCTTGTGAGTTTTGGTCTCTGCAAATGCTTTCAACTATGTGGACCATGCAAACGATGGATAGCATTACGAAGAATGAATATTCCAGAATATTTCATTGTGCTCATGATGAAAGTGAACATAGGCCAAGAGGTAATTGTTAGAACAGAACAAGAGCACATAACAACATGAGCTATCTTAAAATAGACTTGGTAGTAGAAAGAGACATTGAACCAAAAGCTACAATAATTAGTTAAAATACTTATTTTTAAAATAAGTAACCTTTTATTTTGTGATTTAAACTTTAGAATTGCAATTGTTAATTGCCATCAATTCAACTGAGTCATAACAACTTCACATGTACAAAGTAGAACTGCTCTTCAGAGATAAAATGCTTACAATTTGGTATAAATATTACCATTGGTTAATGAGACCCAATTGTAAATAATAATAATTCTTCATGGGCTAATTCATCAGACTGCAAAGTCGTTTGAACTGCAAGGTTGGTGGTCCAAGCTCACCAGCTGCTCCTTGAAAACCCTATACAGGGTCGCTATGGGTCGGAATCGACTTGACGGCACTTAACAACAACAACAAAATAAAAATACAGAGCATGTAAGTTCAACATGGATTTTGTGGAGTACTGTTGGATAAGCACTGGACCACAAAATTGGTTTAAATCACAGGGTGACAATTCAAACCTACCAGCTACTCTTTGGAAACCCTATACAGAGTTGCTATAAGTTAGAACCGACTCAACAACACTTTACAACAACAAAAACATAGCTAATATAAGTAAATGATAATATATGCAGCATCATACCAGAACCTAGTATCTTTTCAGGATAATGCGTTATTTGACTTTAATGTAGTCTTTATTTTATTAGATGCTTCAGAATATTTATCAGTGAATAACCAGAATGCTATAATATATTGTTTCTTCTAACCATGAATTAAAATTGAACAAGGGAACAGATGCCATGGAAGGATGGTTGAGAACTGAGAACTGGTGAATAAGAAATTAAGTTTCCTTTATGATTTCTATATCTGAAACTATTTCTATTTCAGGATCTCATTCTGCATGATGATAGAGCTAACAGGCAAACAAACAAAATCAAATGCAATCTAGGATTTTCTTAGATACTTCAAGTTTAAATTTAGTCTCTTAAAAGTTTTTTCTCTTAGTCTTTTCCATGGGACACCATTCCAATTCATATGGGACAAACTTTTGGAAATATCTCTGCCTTCAAAGCCCAGCTATGAGATAGATTTAATAGTAACATCTTCCTCTTAAGACTGCTGTGAGAAATATATATAGACATATGGAGAGTGTGTGCATGAGAGAAAGGAGTCCAGGGGATACAACGATTAAACCATTGACTGCTATCCAAAAGGTTGGCGTTCAAATCCACTCAGAGACTCCTAAGCAGAAAGACCTGGCAGTCTCTTCTCATAGACATTACAGCCTAGAAATCTATATTACTTAGTTCTACTTTATCACATAGGATGATTATTGGTTGAAATTGACTCAACTGAACCTAACCTCACTACATATGTGAGAATGTGTCAAAAAAAACCATTGTCATACAATTTTAGAAAACTTTATTAAACAAAAATATTAATTAAAATGTGAAACTATTATTTCTTGACTTATCTTCCATGTAGTTCTCTACACTTCTGAAGGCAGTGTTTCCATCTCTCTAATCCTTCCCTAAGGAATTCTGTGTTCTTCAATTTACACCCCATCAAAACTGCAGTTTTGGCATCCTTGAGGAACTCCAATTTTATTCCCTTTCCAGTTTCCCTGAGTTTTGAGAAAAAAAGCAAATCTCAAGGGGCAAGACCAAGACTAGAGGATGGATAGAGTAAGGTCCCCCAACAAAATGATCATAGGAAAGCCCTTGCTGCTTTTGAACAATCAGCAAGTGAATTGTTATGATAGTAAAATAAAAATTTCCTCAAGGGACTGTGTGCTGAAGACCTGGGGGGTACGGGGGAAGGTTTGCATGGAGGGGATTATAAACATGGCAATGAGACGATATACGATAGAATGAATGTAAAACTAATGTTCTCCCATGTAAACTATCACATAATTCACAATAAAACCTTTAAGGGGAAAAAAAAATTCCTCAAAGCAAATTTTCTGATCTTTTTATCCATTTCCTTAAAACTTCTGCCTAATAAGCCCCATTGATGATTTTGAATCCTTCAAGAAAATATATCAAGATTATTCCTTTGAAATCCCAAAAGACAGTCATGATAACTATCTCAGCTGACCTCTTTGCCTTGACTTTAACTGGCATACCAGATTCCCTGGGAAGCCACTATTTTGATTAAAACCTTTTTTCCCCCGTTGAATTAACTGGAACCTCAGTAGCAATGCTTTTTTATGTCATTTCATAAATTACCACACCGCTTTTTTCCCTCTTTCTCTCTTTTTGTAAGGTGCTTCTGGATAAACCTGAAGCTTTAAGTTAGCCGAGGAACATATTAACTGTTAGTACTCTCCAGAGACTTCACTAGAACAATGCCTGAAACATAGTAAAATAAGTATATTGTTAAGGTTAACTCTACCTCCTCTTCTTCCTTTCTTCCTACTGCTATTACTACTACCTCTACTATCATCATCATCATCTTTATCATCCTCAATAACACTATCATCATTATAAAATCAAAATGGAAGAAGCAATGTAAAGTGCCATGGGGCATCTGATCCTGACCATTAACTGTCACTAACTGCTGTCCTTAACTGACTTTTGACCACTGTCATATATTCCCATTTGCATCTGCTAGTATTTCTGTGGTTCCATCATGATCATCTTTCCTACAACCTTGATCATCCTTATATGGATGAGGTGATGCCTCTCCAGATCAGGAAATTCTCTTAGGACAACTGAAAAGTTAGAGAGAGTTAGGGGAGGAAGACTTTGGCCTTCTCTACCAGATTTTCAAGTTATGAAGAGTAATTTCTACTTCTCTCCAATTACTCTGAATTTATGCAGTGTTCCCATGTGATAGAAAACATTTCCTGGGTACTGGGGTCCAGGGAAATAAGGTAATGAGAACTGCATTGAAGTCTGTTGTTCTCCTCTTCAATACTCTTTCTTAGTTTTGTGAAGATTGGGAAAGCTGGCTGGTCATGCATTACTTATATACTTGGGTTTTTGAGGCTCAAAACCTTTTCTTTTAACATACTGTCTCCTTGTAAAGTATCAAAAGTCAATATAGAACTTCAGGTAAGAACTTCTTAAGTTTTAAAATTCTGTTCTATTATTAAATCTTTTTATCCCAAGGTCAAGGTCTTTATTACAAATTTAGTTTCAACAAACAAAAGTAATTATTTGGAAAGAAAATCACATAGATGAATGGGAAAATATCTCCCTGCTACCTGGCAGGTTTCAAAGCAGAAATCTGATGTTAACAGGCAAATATAGTGAGGGACATTCCTGTTAGAGGAATTATAGAACAAAGCCATTGACTGGTAAGTATGCTTTCATGTGTTCAGAGAAAAGGGAATCATCTGGTCTGTTCTATGCCCAATGTGTGAAGAATTTTGAATGTTATAGACTTTGATTCTATATTTCTGGAAAAAAAAAAAAAAGGCCTGAAATATAAAAGAAAAGGCAATTTTTTTAATACATAAAATAGAGATACATTTTCTGAAAGTGAAATTGACCCACATCTGTTCAAATAAATGGCTTTTTTCCTTTTTTGTAGGCCCTGTGCCATATGAATGTGAAGAGAAATTAGACTATGTAAAGAATTATATATATATACATATGTAGAGATAGATCAAAGGAAACTTTTTTTATTATTAAAATGTGAAAAATATAGGAAGGTAATTTTTTTGTTAAAACAGATAATTCAGAGGGCTGACATTTATTGCCTTATTATGACAGCAAATATTTATTATGCAACTAATACATATCAAAGTAGCCCTGGTGGTAGTATGGGTTAAGCACTGGGCTGCTAGCTGCAAGGTAGGTAGATCAAATCCACCAGCTACTGCAAGGGAAAAAGATAAGGCTGTTGCTGCCATAAAGACTTACAGTCTCAGTGACTGTCAGAAACAGTTCTACACTGTCCTATATTGCTGCCATGAGTCAGAAACAACTCATTGGCAGTGGGTTTGGTTTCGGTAATGCATGGCAATCTATTTCAAACAGATTCTAGGGAGACACTGTTCAAGACAGACTAGATCATGCCTCTATAGCACAGAGTCACATAATATACATGGACAAAGAAATTTAAAAGAAGATTTTGGTGATTGCTATGAAGGAAAAAAAAAAGTGTCATAGATAAAAATGGGAGAATCTACTTTTTGTTGTTTTTAGATGTAGTTGAGTTGATACCAAATCAAATTAATTTTATGCTGGGTAATATGTGTGAAGTATGAGAGACAAGGTCTGGCCATCCTGGCTTCCAAGGAGCATTCTGGTTGTACATCTTCCAACATAGATTTGTTTGTTCTTCTGGAAGTCCTTGGTATTTTCAATATTCTCCTCCAACACCATAACTCAAATGCATCCACTTTTCTATGGCCCTCTTTATTCATTGTCCAATTTTCACATTCATATGAGGTTATTGAAATACTATGATTTGGGTCAGGTGCACCTTAGTGCTCAAACTGACAACTTTGTTCTTGGATACTTGAAAGAGGACTTGTGCAGCAGATTTGCCTAATGCAATACATCATTTGATTTCTTTACTGCTGCTTCCATGAGTGTTGATGGTTGATCTGAACAAAATGAAGTCTTTGACAACTTCAATCTTTTCTCCTTTTACATGGATGTTATTTGTTGGTTCCGTGGTGAGGACTTTTGTTTTCTTTACATTGAGGTGCAACTTGAACTGAAGGTTGTGGTCTTTGATCTTCATCAGTAAGTATTTTAAGTCCTCCTTGCTTTCAGCAAGTAAGGGTGTATCATGTGTGTATCACAGGTTGTTAATGAGTCTTCCTTCAATACTGATGCCGTGCTCTTCTTCATATAATCCAGTTTCTTGAGTTATTTATTCAATATATAAATTGAATAACTATGGTAAAAGAATACAACCCTGGCTCACACTTTTCATAATTTTAAATCATTTAGTGTCCCCTTGTTCTATTGGAACAACTGCCTCTTGGTCTATGTACAGGTTCCTCATAAGCACAATTAAGTGTTCTAGAATACTCATTCTTCACAATATTGTCGATAGCTTTTCATAATCCACACAATCACAAGCCTTTGCATAGTCAGTAAAGCACAGGTAAACATCTTACTGGTATTCTCTGCTCTAAGCCAAGATTCATCTGACATCAGCATTGGTGTCACTTGTTTCACATACTCCTCTGAATGCAACTTGAACCCCTGGCAGTTTTTCATCACTAAACTGTTGCAGCCATTTTTGAAATATCTTTAGCAAAATTTTACTTGTAGGTGATACTAATGATATTGTCCAATGATATCCACATTCTGTTGGGTCACTTCCTTGGAATGGGCACAAATATGGTTATCTTCCAATCAGTTGGCTAGGTAGCTCTCTTCCAAATTTCTTGGCATAGGTGAATGAGTGCCTCCAGTGCTGCATCAGTTTGTTGAAAGATTTCAATTTGCTTTCCATCATTTCCCAGAGTGTTGTTCTTTGCCAATACCATCAAAGCACCTTGGGCATCTTCCTTCAGCATCATTGGCTCTGGATCATGTACTACCTCTTGAAATGGTTGAACACTGAAAATTTGTTTTTGTTATAGTGGCTGTGTATTAATTCCATCTTATTTTGATGCTTTCTGTATCATTCGATATTTTGTGCATAGACTCTTTCAGTATTACAAGTCGAAACTTGAATTTTCTCTTCAGTTTCCTCAACTTAAGAAATGTTGAGCATGTCCTTCCCTTTTGGCTTTCTAACTCCGTGTCTTTGCACATTTCATTATAATATTTGTCTTCTTGAGCTTCCCTTTGAAATAGTCTATTCAGCTCTTTGACCTCCTTATTTCTCCCATTTGCTTTAGCATCTCTGTGCTGGAGAGCAAGTTCTAGAGTGTCTTCTGACGTCCATGTTTGTGTTTTCCTTCTTTCTTTAGGCTGGATAATCAGCAGCTTCTTAGGGATAAGATATTTAAAGCACAATCTAAAGAATTAGGAGGATCTCTGAATAATAAGGGGGATGGATCCCAAGCAAAAAGAACATCTAGTAAAATGTCTCTTGAAGTAGCTGAGGACATTCATGGGACTAAATGGCAAGCAGTATTAAGTGAGGAGCACATGGGAGGTGGAAACAGACTGAGATGATACTAGAAAGAGAGGCAATGATCAGATACACAGGATCTAAGGGGAAGCATAACTAAAAGCAGGGAACTCATTGTTCCTCTGAAAGTGGATATTTTTAATGGCTAGTGATAATGATAAAAAGATCTTAGAGGAATCCCCGTGAGATTCATGGTGTTAACATCACAGGTCAGATGGTAATGCCAGCCGAGGATGTAATCAAAGGACTTTTTTTTTTTTTCTTTTTAATTGTGGTAAATATGTATACAAGTTGCTGTTGTTATTGTTATGTGCCTTGGAGTCGGTTCCTACTCATAGCAACCCTGTACAGGGTTTCTGAGGCTGTAAATCTTTACAGGAGCAGAAAGCCTCATCTTTATCCCGTGGAACAGCTGGTAGTTTCGAACTGCTGACCTTAAGGTTCACAGCCTGATTCATAACCACTACGCTACCAGAGCTCCTTATGTATATAAGAGTACTTCAAAAATACATGGAAATTTTTAAATTTCATTTTTCCATGAACTTTTGAAGCTCACTCCTGCATATGTATATACATATAGCTATGTATGTGTGTATATATATACACACACACATATATGGCAGTGAGTTATGGCACTGTGATAAGCAGTAGACTGTTAACTACAATGTTGGACATTCAAACCCACCACCTGCTCCTCAGGAGAAAGATAAGGGGGTTATCTACAGCTATAATGATTTATTGTTGTTGTTATGTGCCATGGAGTCGGTTCCGACTCATAGCGGCCCTGTATAGGGTTTCCGAGGCTGTAAATCTTTACGGAAGCAGAAGGCCTCATCTTTCTCCCACAGAACAGCTGGTAGTTTCAAACTGCTGATCCTGAGGTTAGCAGCCCAATTCGTATAGGGTTGCTATGAGTTGGAGTCAACACTATTGAAGTAGATTTGTTCTTTTATTGTTGTTGTTACATATCCATACACACTCACTTTTGCTGAAAATAAAAACCCTGTCCTTCTAGGTCCTGGATTCTTTGGGAGAAGCAGTTAATGGCAAACTCACAAATTAATGTAAAAATAGAGTATCAGTGACCAAACTTGTGGAAGAAAATAGAGCAAATTTTGAGGATAGTCTAAGGTAATAGAAGGCATCTCTGTACAGATTTATGAACTAGCATTAAATTAGATAATGCTCAAAATGTATTTATTACAGTGTTTGGTATAAATTACAAACACATGCACTCCTGGAAAAAAGGAGAGTCAAAAAGTAGACATGGTAGTGTCCAGAAATGCTTGCTTGTTATCCAGCTAAACCAGCTTCAGCTTTTGGAGTTCTTTCATCCCGCTAGTTAAGTTATGAGGCAGTCTCTAGCTGCTTTAGCTGATGCCATTGAATGTGAAGGATTCAACTGCTGTTTTCTGAATCTGTGTTCACCAAACACCTTCTAATCAGGATTTAACTTCCAAGGTAAACCTGCCTACCTGGAGAGAACTTTCTGATTACAGACTTGAAGTACTGACCTCAGTTCTTAGCTATTTCTCATTATACACAGAGACAGAGGCACTCTAATTACAATGTGGATTCCTCATGTAGCTTGGCCACATGGAGTGAAAATGCTGTCCACATGGACTTTGATTATTCCAGTTCCTGTGACAATTCTTGCTCATTATAAATTAAGCAAATGGTGTTCTGATTGAGCACATTCATCTCAAGAACTTAGGTGATCTTAGTGTTAGGCACATAGTATACACTCAGTGAATACTTGTTGTTGTTGTTAAGTGCCATTGAGTCCGTTCCAACCCATAGCGACCCTGGATAGGGTTTCCGAGAAGCAGCTGGTGAGCTTGAGCTGCCAACCTTGCAGTTCAAACGGCTTTGCAGTCTGGCACATTAACCCACAGCGCCACACCAGGACTCTTAGTGAGTGAAAAATAGATCAAGTGTTCTCCAAGGACCATGGCAAAATCACATGTGTAAGCTTTAAAAGCTGACAACTAGGTTCTGGTCTAGGGTAAGTTCACTGGGAGAATGTTGGCTGTTATCCAGGCAACCACCTACCATCTCGTCATGGGCTAAACGGAATGGATGTTCTCCGAAACAATAAGTTCAAACAGGGCCTATTTCAGGGTTAACAGTGACAATGGAAATTTAGCAGGGTGACAAAAGAATACAGAACTCTATTTGTCCAATGCAGGTGAATCTAGCTACCAGGCAAATTTGAGTAGAGCTGGGACATAATGCAGTCATCTTTCTTGGAACATATTTTCTCTTACTCCCAGATCTCAGAATGGGTGGTAATAAGTGTCGGGAGTCCTGATGTGGTGCTGTATGATAAGCACTTGACTACAAGGTTGGTTTGAACTGCAAAAGGGACGATTCAAACTCACTAGCTTCTCCTCAGAAACCCTATACAGGGGTGTTATGCATCAGAACCTGCTCAACGCATTAAACAACAGGGTCAGGAACAGTGGGACTCATGTGGTTCCTATTTTTGAAGTTAGCACAGTACCTGTAATCATAATAATAATAGTAATATAGTTCACTTATTTGTTGTTGTTGTTACATGCTGTTGAGTCAGTTCCGACCCATAGTGACCCTGTATAGGGTTGCTATGAAGCAGCTGGTGAGCTTGAACCACCAACCTTGCAGTTCAAACAACTTCACAGTCTGATGCATTAACCCACAGCACCAAACCAGGGTTAATAAATTTCATGTTGTTAGTTGCTATTGAATCAATTCTAACTAATGCTCACTCCATCTCACCAGCTGCTCCTTGCTCTTCTGAAACACTATCTGGGGTTGCTATGAGTCAGAATTGACTAAACAGCACTTCAGAACAACATATGGGTTTACGGCTGTGACCTTTAAGAGCAGATTGTCTTCTGATATGCATCTAGGTGGGTCTGAACTTCCAATCTTGTGGCTAGTAGTTGAGTGCTTAATTGTTTGATCCATCCAGGAACTCATACTTATCTCCTACATAATATTACCCACCTTTAATTTAAATCCATTTTCTAGAAAGGTATAATAAGAGTTTCTGGCTCTTTGGTTTAATAAACATCTTGCATGTATTCATTAGTTCCTCTGTGAAATTGAACCCAGTCTTTTTTTTTTTTTTTTAATCCGTTTCATGCCAAGAGATAGTACTTTGTCTCCTGGTAGGTATGTAGGAGTATCTTGCTATTTGCCACAGGCTGATTCATTCTCCTGTGTGAGAGCTTATGTAACCCTTCTTGATGAAAATACTTCATGGTTGGGGACTGATAAAGACCTCCATTCCTCCACATTTCCCTCCTCCAATAGTTCAGTGTATTAGGCCTAACAGATTCTTGAGACTTTAGCTCTATCCACCATTTATAATTGAGAAAACCGAATACAGATGACCCTTGAAAAACATGGGTTTGAACGGAACAGGTGCAATTACACGTGAATATCATTTTCCATAAATATATTAGGAATGGTTTTTGGAGATTTGTGACATTTTGAAAAACTCACAAGTGAAAGAAAAAATTAGATATGTCATGAATATGTAAAAAGTACATGTAAATGTTGTTGTTGTTAAGTACCGTGGAGTCAGTTCTGATTCATAGTGACCCTGCACAGGGTTTCCGAGGCTGTACATCTTTATAGGAGCAGAACGCCTCATCTTTCTCCCGCGAAACCGCTGATAGTTTCGAACTGCCGACCTTGAGGTTAGCTGCCCGATTCTAGTCTATTTTATCATTTATTATCACAAAATATGGAATCCTGGTGTGGCGCTGCAGGTTAATGCGCTGGACTGCTATGTTGGTTTCAATCACAAAGTCAGCAGTTCAAAGCTCACCAGTTGCTCTTCGGAAAGCCTATACAGAGTTGCTATGAGTTGAAACCCATGCGACGGCACTTAACAACAACAACAATCATAAACTATAGGGAGCAGGTGGTACCATACGGTCAACACTGGGCTGCAAACCACAAGGCCAGTGGTTTGAGCCTACCAATCACTCCACAGGAGAAAGATGAGGCTTTCTTCTTCTACAAAGATTTACAAGCCTCAGAAACCCTATACAGGGTCACTATGAGTCAGATCTAACTCAATGGTGCTTAACAGTAACAACATGAAAGCATTTGAGCTGCGATGTGACACTATAGAATAAGCATTAAACTGCTAATCACAGATCGGAAGTCAAACCCACCAGCTGCCTTTGGAAGCCCTATACAGTGTAGGAATAAGTCAGAACTGACACAAAAGCATACAACAACAGTAACAATCATAAATAAAATATATACAAATCTATAATATCAAAATGTATGCACACAAACTTATAGATCATACATAGTGCCATTCACAGTTGAGAGAAATGTAAACAAATGTAAAAATGTGATATTAAATCATAATTTCAAAAAATTAACTAGTATTTACTAGATTGTTATAATACATTTTAATTCACCTCTTATTGTTATAAGGAGCCCTGGTAGTATAGTACATTATGTGCTGGGCTGCTAACCACAAGGTAAGCAGTTCAAATCCACCAGCCAGTTGCTTGGGGGGACAAAAAGAAGTCTTTATGCTCCTGTAAAGATTTACAGCTTTGGAAACCCTGGACAGAGTTGCTACAAGTCAGAACTGACTTGATGGCATGTAACCACCACAGCCACCTAGTGCTATGGAGGTGAGCACAAGTGTTTCGAGTAGCTGCTTAAAGTGCCACACGATGCTAATTATCTCCACATGAGCAGTTTGTCTCTCCAGTACATTGCGTACCACAGTAAAAAGTAATCTTTCATGGTTCTTGCATATTTTTCATAATGTTTGCTGCAATATTGTAAACCCGGAGTCACACCAGGGACCCATATGAAGTGCTACTAGTGTTACTAGAAGTGATCCCAAGAAGCAGACATTATAAGAAAAAGTTGAATTGTTAGATGTGTACCATAGATTGAGGTGTGCAGCTTCAATTGCCTGTCATTTCAATATAAATGAAAGCAACATAAAGAGTATTGTACAAAAAATAAAAGGAATTCAGCTATGCCAGCAGATGCAAAAATTGTGCACCTTTTTTATGTCTTACTGAAAATGCAGCTTTATGTGGGTGAAGGATTGCTATAAGAAAGGTATATCTGAAGCCCTGGTGGTGTCGTTGGTTAAGCATTTAGTTTACATTGTTAAGGATATCTGCTTGAACAGGTTTTTAATGCAGATAAATGTGCTCTGTTCTGGGGGGAGGGGAAACCACAAAAGACATTTATTAGTAAGGAAGTAAAGAAAGCACCATGATTTAAAACCAGAAAGGATAGGCTAACTATACTGTTTTGTGCAAATGCAGTTGGGTTTATGATCAGGATTGCCCTTATCTATAAAGCTGCTAACCCTGACCCTTAAAGGGAAAGATAAACACCAGTTGCCAGTTTTTTTGATGCACACAAGAAGGCCTGGACAATGAGAAGCCTTTTTCTGGAATGGTCCTGTCAATGCTTTGTCCCTGAAGTTGGAAAGTACTTTGCAGTAAGGGGCTGCCTTTTAATTTTCTTTTGAGATTAGACAATATCCCTGGCCCCCCAAAACCCTCCAAGTTCAACACTGAAGACATCAAAGTGATCTATTTGCTCCCAAAACACAACATCTCTAACTCAGCCTCCAGTTTAGGGGGTCATAGGGACCTTTAAGATTCATTACACATGGTACTCTAAGGAAAGGAAATCAAAAGAGAACATTTCACCATGAAAGTCTGAAAGAATTGCACCATTGAAGATACCATTGTTGTTATAGAAGAAGCTGTGTAAGTCATCAACTCTGAATCAATAAATTCTTACTGGAGAAAATTGTGTCCAGATATTATATATGATTTCAAAGGGTTTACAACAGAGCCAATCAAGAGATTGTGAATATGGCAAAGAAAAAAAAAAAAAAAAAACAGGGGGGAGGATGAAGGATTTTAAGATATGGATCTTGGAGAAATTCAAGAGCTAATGAACACCACACTAGAGGAATCAAAAACAGGATTTGATGGAGGTGAGTACTTCTGAGTACCCATGCCAGATGATGAGGAAGAAAACTGTCTGGTTGGACAGAGACAGGTGGAACCCCCAAGACTATATCCCTTAGTCACTGTTCAGTCCTGTAACTGCACTTATTTCATGGTTCTACTTTCAGCCAAATAACAGCCAAGTCTGTAACAGGAACAATAACACCAAGAAGGATACCTATTCCTAAGAACAATCAACCATTTGAGCTTTAAAAAAATAAAGAGCAACATCAGCCCAGAGACGAAGTTCAGAATACAGAAAGGGTAGGGAAGAAGGACAAATGAAAATGTGAAACACAGGGAGGATGTGACATTAGTGCTGCTAACATTGTGGGGCTTGCATGAAACAAAATGTGTGTTGCTAAATGGAAAACTAATATGTTCTTTAAACCTTTACCCAAATCCCAATAAATAGTTTTAAAACAATAAAAGAAGAAGAGCCAGAAAACAAATTGACGTTAGTTTAGCAGAAAGATTCTAATTATTCAAGACTGCTTTTGACTTCTTTTACTACATCCACCCTTCGATGATACAATCAGTGAAACTAAAGCAAATTGTTGAAGATAGATTGGTACTATATAGAAACATTTTCAGAGAAATGAAATAGCAAAATAAGTCTGACAGAAATTGCAATTTATTTCCAGACAGTTGTACTAAATTGCCTGCCTTTCCTACCTCCCCTTCAATCTTCTCTACCTCTTCTGTCTCTGCCACCACTAAGACAGCAAGATCAACTCCACCTCTACCTCCTATTCCTCAAACTACATAAAGACAATATATCTTGTAAATTTGTTGCTGTTGTTGCTAAGTGCCGTTGGGTTGCTTCTGACTGATGGCAACCCTGCATAGAGTTTCCAAGAAGCGACTGGTGAGCTTGAACCACCAACCTTGCAGTGCAAACTGAACTTGCAGTCCAGTGCAAGTATCAATAAATGCAATAAAACAGTCCAAATGCATTTTCTCTTCCTCATGATTTTCTTAAAAGCATTTTACTTTCTCTGATTTAATTTATTGTAAAAATACAATATGTAATATACATACCATACGAAATAAGTAAGTCAAAAAGTAGTCCTACTAGGGTTACAGTTCTTACATGCACAGATTTATTCCAAGCAAAACTTGTTGAAACATGTTGTTGTGATTCATGGATGCCTGTAGATGGGTTCTCTCAGTAATAATTTTGAATTAATCTCTTTTTTGTCTTAACTTTTTTGTGTGAATTGAGTGAAGGTTAACAGACAAGATCACCAGCTTTACAACAAATTCAACCAATCCAATGCCTCATTTCATCACAATGACTACCATCTCTTCCCTGAAATAAATACCTTCAGTACTTTCCCCTCTTAATGTATTCTAGATAGCATTACTCAAATATTGTTGTTAATTAACATTAAGTAATTAATAGCATTAATTACTATAGCAACATTTATATAAAATGAAAAAAATCCAATCCCATCTTCACAATCAGAGCTATGTTAAGTTCATTGTTTTGGACATTGTGTCATCTGTTTCATTGAGAGTTTCCCTTGCGTCTGCCAGCCCTCATTTTATCAAACATGATGTCCTTTTCTATCGATTGGTCTTTCCTGATAACATGTCCAAAGTATGTGAGATGGACTTTAAAACATTCTAGCTGTATTTCCTCCAAGAATTATTTGTCCACTCTTCTAGCATTCCACAAAATAGTCATTGTTCTTCCCCAATACCACAATGTAAATGCATCTTCAGTCTTCTTTGTTTATTGTGAAGTTTTGCATGCATATAAGCTTACAGAGACAACCTTGATTTGAGTCAGGCATACCTCCGTCATCAAAGTGATATCTTTGCTTTTGAAAACTTTAAAGAGGTCTTTGTAGCAGATTTGCCAAATGCTATCTGCCATTTGATTAGTTGATTGCTGCTTCTGTGGAAATTTCAAAAATAAACACCTTATTCTGGAGACAGTAGTCATTTAAGACCTAAATGAAATATTACTAGAATAAGCATCATAAATAATGCTCTTAAATGGCTCTTGTCTCCAGAATAAGACTCAAACCCTTTATTTGGCCATTTCAAGTGTTTTCACAATGTGATGCCAAACCACCATTGCTTGCTCTACTGTCTTAAGTTTTCTGCAGTTGTATCCCCTACTTAGAAATGGAGAGGGCAATGCATTTGCCCAGAGGAGTATGCAAAGCAAATGGGCAATATGTTGACACAGTATCTCCCATGCTCTATTCAGGAAAGAGCTACTTTACCCATTTCATTTTCCTGCCTGGTCCCTGGAAGCATTTTAGTTGACAACCACTCTCCAAATAACCCATAACAGATAGTTTCTGTGGGTCAGATTTGGGGGTGGTTTATCCTAGTTGCTGTAGCCCCTGGTTCTACATGAGGCTTCAATCAAGATTTTTACTTGATTACAATCATCTGAAGGCTCAACTAGGGCTAGAGGATCTGTCAGCTGTGATTGCTCACTCAGAGAACTGGTAGATCAATGCTAGCGGTTAGCAGCAGGCCTCAGCTACTCATCACATGGACAGCTCCTCCGTGTGCCATGGGGATGAGCTAACTATAGAGTAAGTGATTCAAGGAAACAAAACATAAGCCACACTGTCATCTAAGAGTTAGCTTCATTCAGAAGTCACATTCTATTGCTTATGCATTAGTCTGTTACACATATGAGTGGTAATCACAGTGGAAAGAACTTAACAGGAGCAGGAGTGTCAGGGTGTAAGAATCAGCAGCAGCATTTCTGGCTACCACATTCTCCTATCAGTCTCCTAGTGTGGGAAGACCTTTGATTTTGTTATTGTTTCCCTATCTGAAATCTCATTTTTGTATTCTCTGAATCTAAACATTTCCGACCACTCAGCTATCATTTTGTCCTACTGTGGTGTCTTGCATGTTGCTGTGATGCTGAAAGCTATGCCATCAGCATTTTGAATACTAGGAGAGTCATCCTGGTGGACAGGTTTCAGCTTAGCTTCCAGATGAAGGCTGACTGGGAAGGAGAGGCAAATTATTTCTGAATGTTTAGTCACTGAAACCCGTATGAATAGCAATGGAACGCTGCCATATATCATCAGAATATTGAGTACTGAAACATGATGAAGAGCACCAGAATACTGTCAGATACATGCCAGAAAATGAGCACCTCAGGTTGGAAGGCACTCAAAATATGACTGGGGAAGGGCTATGTCCTCAAAGTAAAGTTGACAGTGATGACATGAATGGAATAAAGCTTTTGTGACCTTCTTTCGTAATGGGGCACAATTGAAAGTGAGGAGAAACAGCTATAAACATCCATTAATAATTGGAGCATGGAATGTACAAAGTATGGATCTCAGAAAAGTGGAAGCTGTCAAAAATTAAACGGAACATGTGAAAATGGATATCCTAGGAATTAGTGAACAGAAATAGACTGGTATTGGTCATTTTGAATCTGACAATCCTATGGTTTACTATGCCAGGAATGACAAATTGAGAAGGAATGGTGTCGCATTCATCATCAAAAACAAGCTCTATCTTGAAATACAACACTCTGTGGTAGAATAATATCCATAAGCTTAAAAAGAAGACCAGTTAATACCAGTATCATTCAAATTTACACACCAACCAATAAAACCAGTGATGATGAAACTGAAGAATTCAAGCAACACTAAAGACTCTAATAACCAAACACCAAAAGAATTGTGGGATGACATCAAGAATATCATACAGGAAGAAAGCAAAAGATCATTAAGAAGATAAGAAAGAAGGAAAAGGTCAAAATAGATGTCAGAATAGACTCTGAAACTTTCCCTGTAGCACAGAGATGATAAAGCAAATGGAAAACATGAGGAGGTTAAAGACATGAGGAGGTAGAAGAACTGAACAGAAAATTTCAAAAAGCAAAAGAGAAAAACACGCTCAGCACTTTTCAAGCTGAAAAAACTAAAGAAAAAATTCAATCCACAACTTACAATATTCCAGAATTTTATGGACAAAATAATGAATGATATAGAACACATCAAAGCAAGATTGAAGGAAGACACAGTCAGTGTACGAAAAAGAAATGGTTGATGTTCAACCATTTCAAGAGAGAGCATATGATCAAGGGCCAATGGTACTGAAGGAAGAAGTCCAAAGTGCACTGAAGGCAATGGTGAAGAGCAAGTCTCCTGGAATTGATGGAATACACATTGAAATCTTTCAACAAAATGATGTAGCACTGGAGGCCCTCACACATCTAGGCCAAGAAATTTAGAAAACAGCTACCTGGTCAACCAATAGGAAGTTATTATATGTGTGCCAAGTCCAAATACAGGTGACCCAACAGAATGTTGAAGTCATCGAACATTATCAGTGATATTATATGGATATACAATTTTGCTTAAAGATAATTTAAAAATCATTGCAACAGTACTTTGATACAGAAACTGCCAAAAGTTCAAGTCAGGTTCAGATGAGAATGTGGGACAAGGGATATCATTGCTGATATAAGATAGATCTTGGCTAAAAGCAGAGAAAAATGGAGGGCTAGCAAAAAAGAAGACCTCAACAAGATGGAGTGGACTGTGGTAGTAACAGTGGACTCAAGCATAACAATCATTGTGAGGATGGCTCCGTTTTTCTATTGTGCCTGGTGTTGCTGTGAGTCAGAACTGACTTGATGGCACCTAACAACAGCAATTATTTGTTAATGCTTGCCATTGTCCTGTGTCCCCCAAGTCACCTGTCTGAATTCTTTAGACTGAAGAAATTGCATCCTTCTTTGTTCTCCTCTGGCCTCATTATTTGTATTGTACAGTTGAACTATTATTCATATACAGGTAATAACCCCTATTCACAAACCAAACAGTCCATAGAGTGCAGCTTTTCCCAAATGAAAAAAAAAAAAAGTCCTTCACACTACTGAATCTTATATGAGGCATTAAAAAACAAAAACACAACACAAAGTCTCAATTAGAGAATTGAGTATTTTCTATTATATAATGTATTATGAGCAATATTAACATATTCAATGTATTTAAAAGACAAATCAGTCTTTACTGAAAAAATACTTCCTAAACCTAAATATGTATTTGAATCTTGTGCAGAACTAGTTAAATGCAGATTCAAATTTATAAATCTATGATGGGGTCTGAGTTTCTATCTTGCTAAAAACCTCCAAGGTGATGATGAGGCTTCTGGTCCATGGAAGATACTTCGATTAACCAGCTATTAGAAATAGGACATATAATATTATAAAAATTGTAAGTCAATTAAAAAAGAGATGCAGTGAAGAAAACTTTAGAATATTTGAAGTAATGAGTCACCCAAGTATTTGCTTATTATTCTGTAGTGCTTATATGTGTCCATATATGTCTTACCTCTGATGGCTTGAGTATATATTCTTTTGGTTGAGGGCAACTTTCCTATCACTCTCAGAGTTGAAGCATTGCCCGTTGTTCCTGTATAAATGTTCAATAAGTGCATACATTTTGGTTGCTCCTGTTAATTCTCATCCTATCCTTTATTCATTACCACTATTACTTCCTAAAATTTTCTTTTTTCTAAAACATTTTGGTTTTCAGTGTATGAAACTCAAAACTCAAATAAATATGAGTTTGTTTTGTTTATTATAAGTCATTGTTGTTGTTGTTGTTAGGTGCTGTTGAATTGGTTCTCACTCAAAGCTACCCTATGCACCAGAGAACGAAACACTGCCCAGTCCTGTGCCATCTCACAAGCATTATTCCACTTGAGCCCATTGCTGCTGCCACTGTACCAATTCATTTTGTTTCTTCTTTTTTGCTGACTCTC
>NW_006408557.1:2948234-2950711 GCF_000296735.1 Chrysochloris asiatica
CCCTGTCCCCATCTCTGCCTCTATCTCTGGTGTCACTGCTTCTATGGATAAGGTCCTGCATTCCGCTTCTGCCTTTCTTCCTTGATGATCCTAGGGTTCTCTATTTCTAGACTGTAAGATTAACTGCTCCCCCATTTTTGTTATAAAACTTCTACCTTTACAATTGTGACATTTGCAATTGGTCATGATAACAATTACTCACTATTGAATCATAGGAATCTTATCCCAATCTCTTTTTACCAGACCCATCTAGACAAGATGAAAACTATTCATCTTTGTGCCTTTATCGCCCCCTCATTTTAGGTAGCCAATGTCTAAGTTGCCTGTCCCTATCTACCCTATATACAGAGGGAATAGCATTGATACTTGATTTAAAGATTCCTTTCCTCTCTGTTGGTATTTAGAGTTACTATCTCCATGAGTATAGATCAAATTCATCAAATTGTAGCAATTTACCCTTATTTCCTTTATCAAAAATTGTTGGTTTTGTTTTTACATTCTTCTCAAGCATCATAACTCAAATGCATCAATTCTTCGAAGATCTTCCTTATACATTGTTCAACTTTCACATGCAGATGATACGATTGAAAATATCATGGCTTGAATAAAGCACAACTTTAGTCCACAAACCGACATCTTTGCTCTCAAACACTTTAAAGAGGTCTTGTGCAGCAGATTTGCCTAATGCAATACTTCATTTGATTTATTGACTGCAACTTCCATGAGTGTCGAGAGTGAATCCAAACAAACTGGATTCTTTGATAATATCAACTCTTTCTCCGTTTATCTTCGTGCTATTTGCTAGTCCAGGATTTTTGCTTTCTTTATATTGAAGTACCACCCATACAGAAGGCTTTGGTCTTTGGTCTTCATTAAGTATTAAAGTCCTCTTCACTTTCATCAAGCAAGTGAATTCTTTGCATCTGCATATCACAGGTTGTTAAGGAGTCTTCCATCAACCCTGAAGTCATGCTCTTCATATAATCCAGCTTCTCAGGTTCTTTGCTCAGGATGCAGATTGAATAAGTACGGTGGAAGAGTACAACCCTGGCACACACTCTTCCTGATTTTAAACCATTCAATATCCCCTTGTTCTGTTTGAATGACTGGTCTATGTACAGATTCCTCATGAACAAAATCAAGTGTTCCAAAGTACCCATTTGCGCAATGTTGTCCATAGCTTCTCATGATCCAAACATTCAAAAGCCTTTGCATAGTTGATAAAGCATAAGTAGACATCTTTCTGGTATTCTATGATTTCAATCAAGATCCATCTGATGTCAGTAAAGACAAATTCTTTATACTGTAAAAGTATTAAATAAAATAATAATACTCCTTAGGATGTAGGATGGCAAGATTGTATCTCACGTTCTCTGAACATATTATTAGGACAGATCAGTCTCTGGAAGAAGACATTATCATTAGTAAAATAGAAGGTCAAGAAAAATGAGGAAGACCTTATCAAGTTAACTGATTGTGAGGATAGTACAGGATCATGCTTTTTGTTCTGTTGTACATATGGCTGCTATGAATCCTAACTGACTACTTACCTAACAACAAAATAAAACTTCAATTAATAGGTCTAGACTCAGGTAAATGAACATGATTATAGTAGTAGAAAAAATCTGATGCCAAATCATCATGCTCCATACTCATTAAACCAGAATCTTTGAGGGTGGACCCAGGCATCAGTATTTTTTTTTTTTTTTTTAAGATCACCAGGGGATTCCTGGTGTGGTGCTGTAGGATCAGTACTAGACTGTGAACCATAAAGTCAGCAGTTCTAACCCACCTGTTGCTCCTCCGAAACTCTATAGAGGGATGTTATGAGTCAGAGTCATTCAATGGCACTAAACAACAGCAGGGGATTCCAATGTATTACAAACATTGAGAACCACTAGTTTACTTAACATTTCTAAGATTTAAAAATAGAGTGGTTATAGTTTTATTACTATACCCCAAATAATATTTTCAACATCTAATTTGGAAATATCAATGAAAATCAATTCAGAGTAAAATGTTGACATCTTTTCTTAACACAGGATGTAGTAGCGTCAATTTGTAAATAAGTATAATTATAAGCCAATCTAAGGATCCTGGTGGTATAGTGTGTTATGAGTTGGGCTGCTAACCTTAAAGTCAGCAGTTCGAATCCCATCACTCTACAAAAGAAAGATGAGAATTCCTGCTCTTATAAAGATGAGAACTTATGCTCACATAAAGATTTACAATCTAGGAAAACCTACATAGTATCACCAAAATTGGAACCAATTTGAGAGCATACAGACACTACCACCACCATAGACCAATGTAACTTTTCTTTAAATAAGTATGGTTTCTTAATAAGATACAAATTGTAGTTGTACATTGTACTTTTTCTTTTTAAGCAAACACATAGGACTGCTTTTCCAATAATTCTAGTCATTTTTTAAACATGAACATATTTTGTAAATATTTTGTGCCTGATTGTTGTTGTT
>NW_006408557.1:2951201-2958835 GCF_000296735.1 Chrysochloris asiatica
GATAGAATTATTACCATAGAGTCAGAATGGTGTCTCTTCACCTTTGGTCCACATTGATAAAATCCATTCTTAAAGTGAAAGGTTTGACCTAGAAGCTAGATTATATTCTCATAGTTGGAAAGGAATGGGGAAATGGAGTAACACTTTTAAGAGTTTCCAGGTCAGGCACTGTGTGAAATGATTTTTCCCCAAAATATTTTATTGTTTCTTAGGTAAAACTTTATGTAGCAAAGTAGGCTCCCATTTAATAACATGTACAAATTATTCTGTGACATTTATTGTTATTTTCACAATGTGTTAGTGTTCTCATCTCCCTTCTGTTTGTCCTCTTTCCTTTGATCTAGCTTCCCTTAGCCCACATTTACTTCTGGGTAAATGTTGACCTTTTGGTTCATGTAGTTGATTGTTTAAGGTATACATTGTTGTTATTGTTCAGTGCCATAGAGTCAGTTCTGACTCATACAACCCTGTATAGGGTTTCAAGGAGCTGCTGGTGGGTTTGAACCACCAACATTGTAGGTAACAATCTGGTACTTATTCTATAGCACCACATCAGTACTCCAAAAGAATAGTCAATAGTGGTACCATCTAGTTCTTCTGATCTCAAGTAAGATGAGGCCATGGTTTGTGGGGGCTGTTAGTCCTGTGGACTAGCTTCTTCCTTGAATCTTTGATTTTTTTTCATTCTCCACGTGAGTAGAGACAAATAGTTACATATGTACAGTAATGCTTACAGAGGAGAATTTTCAAGTGGGAAATAAAAGTGACTAGATTATTAAAGTAAGCCTATGAAAAATCAGATAAAAAATAGCAAAAACTATTGCTTCATTCAAATAATTTCTTAGAAATGTGTAACCAAAGGAATTTGCACATCATTAATTCTAATTTCTTTCTTTTACAGATAAGGAACTGATGTCCAGAAGGTTCATGTGACTTTCTGTTACTGACATCAAATAATACTATGAAAAGACTGAAAATGTGTCCATTTTAACAGTTTAATCCTTTATTTCAACCAAAAACCTTATTGTCACAATTACTCAACGTTTCCTTCAGCACTGAGGAGAAGGTGGCCATAAGTGACCATTTACTCCTAGTAACTCAGAATTTCTGAAGCTGGCATCTCAGAAAACTTATGAGTCGCCAGTACATGATACATCTGTAGTAAATTCAGACTGGCTAAACTGCTCTCTTTGCTGCTATTGGGACCATCTCCCTTAGATAGCTAGATGGATAGTTTTGTATCTGAATCCCTAAGGGGTGTTGTCTCTTCAGCTGAAAGGTCATTGTTGTTCCTCTTCATCTTAGATTATGAAAAATAAGTAAATTACACCTTCAGGAAACATGAAGGACAACATGAACTCCCCTGATTCTGAGAGAAGAAATTAAGTGAGGGTCTAAACTTGGCATTTTCAAATAGTGGCCAACAGGAATGATAACTCAACACTAGGGATGGTTAAGCTATTTATGCCTAGATGAGATGCAAGGAATCTTCAAAACATTTCTAGAAGTATTCCATTATCTTTTTAAAAATGTTTTATTGTGAATTATGTGATAGTTTACATGGGAGAACATTAGCTTTACATTCATCCTATCGTATATCATTTCATTGCCATGGTTACAATCCCCTCCATGCATCATTAACCAACCAAAGGCCTGCAAGCCTGCCCCCGGATCGTCAGCACACAGCCCCTCTCCCTCTCTGGGTCTAAAGTCCCCAGCCACTTTATCTCTCCACGTCATCATCTCTGCCTCCATCTCTGGTGTCACTGCTTCTCTGGGTAGGGTCCTGCTCTCCGCTCTTCTTCCTTGATGGTCCCAGAGACCTTCGCTCCTAGACTGCAAAGTCAATCACTCCCCTCCTTTTGCTACAAAACATCTACCTTTACATTCCCAACCCTCACAATCAGTCCTGATAACAATTATTCACTATTGTATCATAAGAGACCTATCCGAATCTCTTTTCATCAGCCCCGCCCAGACAGATTGGATACTACTCAGTTGGAGATTCTACATTCCTCCATGCCCTCTAGATCTAGGCTATCTCTTGAAAGCTTGTAAGCCAGTCACTTCTTGCCTTTGTAGCCCGCCCCCCTCACCCCCCCCATTTTGGGTAGCCAATGTCCAAATTGCCCATCCCTGTCTGCTCTGTGTATGGAGAGGGTGGGAATGATCCTCGCTGTAAAGAATTGTTCCCTCTTTTGAGTTAATGCATCCATATGTGTAGGTCAACTTCATCAAATTGTATCAGATTATTCTTTTTTTTCCTCTTCTTTCTTCTTCTAGTTGAGCTCTGATCATCCAATCATTGAAGCCAGGTCAAGTGGGTATTATCTGCAAGTGTGGGTGTTCTTATGCTTATGCCCTCTCTTCTTATCAGCTGGACACTTTCCTCTCCACTCTAGTCCTCTGTGGCTATGTCACTGACTCTGGGCCCAAGAGTCCCCAGGCCTTGCCATACTGCTGGCCAACCAGGTCTCCACCCAAGTTCACTGGAGTCTATTGAATGTTGTAGTGCTTAGCTCACAGCTTCATTGTTGTTTTTCCCTCACTTCCCCTTATCAGTGACGAATGTGGTCACCAATCAGAGCATGTATTCCCACTGAGTCTTAGTCTTGGAAGGGGATTACCCTGAGGGGAGCTGACCACTTGCCTTGATGTCTCCTGGGTGAGCAACTTACTTCTTCTAGTAATAATCAGTCGGTCTGCTTTTATTGTTTTGTATTTTTCCTGTTGGTCTTTCTTTCAAGAAGTATCTTATGTTTCTAGCCACTTCAGGCTGGTCTGCTTGTCTTTCAAGTGGAAATTTCCCACCTCAGAAGATTCCAGATGAGATTCAGGGTTCAACCTATAATCTTATGTAATGCAGAGGCTCTGCAGGAAGCCTCCTTCACTAGTACTTTGTAGCCCCTAATTAGGTATTCCAATCAGTTATAGGCAGAAGACAGACTCACAAGCTTTCTATGGTGATATTTCTGGCTATTCATTTCTCTCCCCGTCAAGAGTCTATTTTATGATGGTATACCAGACAAAACAATATTCAAAAAACAGCAAAGCATCTTAACATTATTTCCCCTCTTTTCCCCATTCCCCGTGTCTCAATCTCTGTATCCCAGAGACCTGTTGTTCCAAGGTTGTGCATACATCATTATTTAACTCTGTCCCACTTAACCCATGCAAACCTACCTAATTGCTTTCCTGTCTGCTTTGTGCTTGCATTCCCCTCCCCCTTCTTGTGTATTGTCCCCTTGTAACACCCAACTATCCTGGGTCTATTCCATATCCTGTGCTTCACCTTCGCCTCTCCCCTCCCCTCACCCCCCACATCCAGGTAACCAGCAAAGAATACCCCCTCCCCCGCCCCCTGTAGTATATGTTCTTTTACTTAGTCTTTTACAATAGTGGTCCTATGGAGTATTTCTCCTTTTGTGACTGACTAATTTCACTCAACATAATGTCCTAAAGGTTCATCCATGTTTTGCGGTGGCTTTCAGCTTCCTTGTTATTCTTCAAGATAACATGATATTCCATTGTGTGTATGTACCACAGTTTGTTTATTCATTCTTCAAATGATGGTATTGCTTTCCTAATGTCCTTTTCAGCGCTATCGTTTTTGGTATAGAGGAATCCAACTGATTTTTGTATGTTGATCTTATATCCTGTCACTTTGCGGAATCTTCCAATGAGGTCTAGTAGCTTTTTCACTGAGACTTTGGGGGGTTTCTACATATAGGATCATATCATCTGTAAATAGAGTATTACTTCCTCTTTACCGATTTGGATGTGTTTAATTTCCCTGTCTTGCCATATAGCTCTCGCTAAGACTTCCAGCACAACATTGAATAGGAGTGGTGACAAAGGTCATCCTTGTCTGGTTCCTGTTTGCAGAGGGAAGGCTTTCAGTTTCTCTCCATTGAGAGTGATGTAGGCTGTTGTTTTTGTATATATGCTCTTAATTATGTTGAGGAATTTCCTTTCAATTTTTGCTTTGTTGAGTGTTTTTATCAGGAATGGATGTTGGATTTTGTCAAATGCCTTCTCTGCATCAATCAATATGATCATGTGGTTCTTTTCCTTTTTCATATTTATATGGTGGATTACATTGATCGTTTTTCTAATGTTGAACCATCCTTGCATCCCTGATATGAATCCCACTTTATCATGATGTATTATGTTTTTTATGTGCTGCTAGATTCTGTTGGCTTGAATTTTGTTGTGAATTTTTGCATCTATGTTCATGAGGGATATTGGTCTATGATTTTCTTTGTTAGTGATGTCCTTCCCTGGTTTTGGTATGAGGGTTATGCTTGCTTCATAAAATGTATTAGGGAGTTTTCCATCCTCCTCTATATTCTGGAATAATTTGAGTAGAATTGGTGACAGCTCTTCCCTGAATGTTTGGTAGAACTCACCAGTGAAGCCATCTGGGCCTGGACTTCTTTTGTTTGGGAGTTTTTTGTTGACCGGATCAATTTCTTCTTTTGTTATGGGTCTTTTCATGTTTTCTACTTCACTGTAAGTTTATTGTCCACCTTTGCTCTGAGCTTCCCACAGCATTATTCCATGGTGGGTGTGCTCTCCCACTTGGTCTTGCCATTTGGTCTCACCCAAGTTGTTGGCTCTGGGCCGCCAAGCCAAGCAGATTCAAAAGTACCAATTTCTTACTTCAGCTTCAAGTTCCACTAGCTATAAGCATTCAAACTTTTAAAATAGTCCTATCTATGTGGTTCTGAGTTTTGGAACTCTGCCCTGAATCTGTTTTGCCTGGTATTCTGTGGTATTGCTGATGGCGAACCTCACTCATCTCTACCCTAGGAGTCATCAAACCTCACCTCCTCCATTATCTTTTAATTCTGCTTTCCCACAAACTTTTTGAAGGCCTTTTGTAAATTCTTAAGTGGCTGATAACTTGTAGCAAGTGGCTGTGTTAATCATTTGGTTAAACAACAAATAATTACTATGCATTTACTGTATGCGAGGTCCTTGTGAAGCATTGGACACATGGTGATAACAAGCTAGTCCTTGCTGTCAGACGTGCATTCAAGTAAAGAGAGAAAGGCATCAAACCATGAATATCAAATTCAAAGAACAAAAGTAAGATCCGTTTAGATAATTACAGAATCGAGACTAAAGTGTAAGCCTAATTTATATCATGTACTATTCCAGACATAGTCTCATGGTCTTATGTACCTTACAATTTAGTGGGTGACACAAACAGTAAATAATATACATCATAATAATAAGTCTTATGCTAGGTACGAAGATATGAGCTATGGAGAAAGCAAAGGGCAAGAAGGACCAGGAGTGCTGGTATAAGCTTTTGGTGAAAGAGGGCTTCACAGAGCTGAGATGTGACCCAAAACTTGAAGAGCATGAGCAAATACACCATTGCAGATGTGTGGAAAGAGTCAGATGTTGGAAAAACAACAGAGGAGCCAGTATGACTGAAGCAGAGTAAATGAGGAGGAAAAGAGTAGGAAATGAATCCAGAGAGTTTGAGCATGTACAGTAATACAACTATTTTGGTTTTTCCTCTAAGAAAAATATGTTCTCTACTCTCATTCTAAGATGACTGTATGCATAAAAATCAAGGTGTTCTATCCAAATTGATAGAAAAGGATAACCTTTTTGTAGGAAGGCCTGGCTCTACGTGCATTGGCAAGACCATTGGATGGAATCTCACCATGAAGTTAGGTTGAAGTTGTCCTGTGGATGGTAGTAGGTAGGTTTACCTGATATGCAAGTAAGTTACCTGTCACTTAAAAAATGAAAAGCATTGCTTCTTTGAAAATATTTATTGTTTATACTTTAAATCTTAGAGCTTTTCAGACTTTCTAAAAAGGCAGTAGCAAACTATCCTCTAGAATTAAAATATAGACACACATAAAGCCATGTTTAAAAAACAAAGCACCTGGAACAGTCTATAAAGCTTTAAATTTCAGTAGAGCACTAATTTAATCAGGAAAAGTTTACAACAGTTTTGCTGTCTCCATTAAGCATGTTATGTGATCTCTGAGAACTCTTAGTATCTGCATCGAAAAGGGAAGTTTTACTCTTTTATCTTTAACAGATGTGGACATCAAATGTTTATGGGTGTGAAAAAAATTTTCCATTTAGGAAACCCGGGAAACTAGCAGGATTTTCTCTTATAATTTTGTTTAATGCACAAAACGTTTCTTTTGAAATCACTGAGGCCACATAAACATTAAAGAAGCAGTGTAGAATTTTCATAACACATGCTTGTCTGTCAAAGCTGGTTTTGGCAGACTTTGTCCCAAAGTGATCTTTGGTTTGGTAGTTTCTCAATTGCCAGCCAGCCTTGACCTTCCAGAGGTATCCAGGAGTGATGATGCATGGGTCCACAGAGACTACTTTTGTGGGGCTCCAGATTTTTTGCTAACACTCAAGCCAAGTTTTCTTTTTCTGAAATCATTGTATTCATCTTTGCCTTCTCCCTCTGCAATCATTTCTAGAAATTAAATGAAACTGCATTGAGAGTAACACGAATGAAAAATAATCCATTCACATTTTATTGTTTTAATATATTTTATTATTATCACTAATGTATTATGTTTCCCAACCTTTTATTCTTCTATCACCCTGTGTTAGCCATGCCTATAAGGGGTGTTGAGTGAGGATAATAACAAACTTTCTTTCAAGTGGGAATGCGCATGTGAGAAGTGTGGGGAGGGGTAATTGAGGTTTATTTTCTCAAAGCAAAGAACTCAGGACTGCATTCTTCAGTTAAATAGAGTGGGTGTAGAGGGCAAATATTGTCCATCAGTCTTTATTTTGTGTTTAATTAGCTAATAGAGTAGGAATGATTCAGAATGGGGTCTTGCTGTGCTTGTAAGATAAGCACTAGTCTCCTAACCACAAGGCCTTTGGTTCATTCCTCAGAAATGCTATACATGGTCACTATGAGTCAGAACCAACTCAGTAGAATTTAACAACAAAACCCAAGTCAGAATTGATTCCGTTGCAATGGGTTTATGTTAATTGCTAAAATAAAATTTAAAAAGAAGGTGCTTTGTGTATATGAAAAGCTCTGGACATTTAAAAAGGATGTACTTTCTCATTATGTTGAGAACCATTTCTCTTATCTACAAACTCACCAAGCCTTGACTACATTGTTACTTTTGAGTTTTGATTTCAAAGTAAAATATAAAGAGTAATATCAGAATACTTATTTTTGGATGCTGGTATATACTGCATTCCTATCAGCATATACTTTTAATCTACTTGTGACAACTGGCTGTAATCAATTTCTGCTTTTGTTTATAATATCATCCTTTCTTGTGGTTTCTTGGGTAAAAGCCATGGAGTTTCTCATTTTGTTGAATCTCTGTGTGTTACTGATTTAAATAGAATAACTGTGACGAGTGGGCACCTCACAATCTTATATGCAGCTAGTGGTTTTTTTGCCCTTGGGGCCCTGAGTTTCAAGCATTTTGATTTGATTTGTCTATTCTCTTTCTTAAAATATATAACTAAAAACCTATGTTTCTCTTCAGTTAGTCTTAGTTATTCTCTTTGAAAAAGGATACAAATAGATATATTCTTCCATGAGAATACCCTAGCCTCAATCTTTCGGCTTACCATCTTGTAATATCAAGTGGCACTGCTCCTTAATCAAT
>NW_006408557.1:2959229-2960719 GCF_000296735.1 Chrysochloris asiatica
TACATGAACATGAAAACAAAAGGTCATTAAAAAGACAGGAAAGAAAGAAAAGACCAAAATGGATGCCAGAGAAGATTCCGAAACTTGCTTTTGAAAGTAGAGAAGAGAACAAAGTAGAGAACAATGAAAAGAAATGATGAAGTTAAAAATTTTAAAGGCCATCTAGAGAAGACAAAGTATTACAATGAAATGTGAAAAGACCTGGAGATAGAAACCCAAAAGGGAAGAAGATGCTCAGCATTTCTCAGCTGAAAGAACTGAAGAAAACATTCAAGCCTCGGGTTACACTACTGAAGGATACTATGGGCAAACTATTGAATGATGCTGGAAGTGTTAAAAGTATATGAAAGGAATATATGGTACCAAAAAAAATTTATGTGAATCAAAACAAACTATGGATAATATTCCAAAGAATGGGTATTCTAGAACACTTGATTGTGCTCATAAGGAACATGTACACAGAGCAAAAGTCAGTTGTTCAAACAAACCAAAGGGATACTTAATGTTTTAAAATCAGAAAATGTTTGTAACAGAGATGTATCCTTTCACCATATTTATTCAATCTGTATGCTGAACAAATAATCCAAGAAACTGGATTATATGAAAAATGTAGCATCAGATTTGGAGGAAGACTCAATCTGTGATCTGCAGATGACACAACCACATTTGCTAGAAGTGAAGAAGTCTTCTAATATTTACTAAAGTAAATAAAAGACTACAACCTTCAATATGGTTTACAGCTTAATGTAAAGAAAACAAAAATCCTCACACCTGTCCCAATAAAAATATCATGATAAATGGAGCAAGGATTGCAGCTGTGATTGTAGTTATCAAAGACTTTATTATACTCAGATCCACAATAAGGCTCAGTAGCAGTTAAGAAATCAAACAATGTATTATCTTTGGCAAGTCAGCTGCAAAAGACCTCTTTAAAGTGCTATGGAGCAGAGATGTCACTTTGAGGAGTAGGGGTGCCCCTGAACAACTATGGTATTTTCAATCACCTCATATGCATGCATGTCCTTCTGGACAGTTCATAAGGAAAACTCAGGAAGAATCAATGCTTTTGAATTATGGTGTTGGAGAAAAATATTGAAAGTACCATGAACTACCAGAAGAAGAAACAAATCTGTCTTGGAAAAAGTACAGTGAGAATGGTCCTTAGAAGCTAGGATGACAATATTTTGTCTCTTGTACTTTGGGCATGTTATCAGGAGGGGCGGTCCCTTGAGAAGGACATCATACTTGGCAAGTGTAGGGTCAATGCAAAAGAAGATCCCAAATGAGATGAATTGACTTTGTTTTCCTGAGATGACCTTTGAAATTTTCTATTCAGCTCTTTTATCTCCTCCTCATTTCTTACATTGGAAAAATTGAAGAGGTCCAAGAGCTGAACAGAAAATTTCAAAGATCAGCTCAAGAAGATAAAGCCAAATACTATAATAAAATACGCAAAGATTTAGTGTTAGAAAACCAAAAGGGAAGAACAC
>NW_006408557.1:2962288-2969898 GCF_000296735.1 Chrysochloris asiatica
AACGAGATGGATTGGCCAGGTGGCATCATTGATGGACTGAATTGTGGCAGCGATAGTGAGGTTGGCTCAGGATCGGACATTGTTTCGTTCTGCTGTGCATGGAGTTGCTATGAGTCGGTTCCGACTCAATGGCACCTGACAACAACAACATTTCTTACATTTGCTATAGCATCTCTATGCTGGAAAGCAACTTTCAGAGTTTCTTTTGACATCCATGTGTGCGTTTTCCATTTTTCGTGTCTTCTTAATGGCCTTTTACTTTCTTCCTGTATGATGTTCTTAGTATCATTCCACAACTCTACTGGTGCTCAGTTTTTCGTGTTTAATTCTAATGCATCAAATCTGTTCTTGAGATGATATCTAAATTCAGGTGGGATATGTTCATAGACATATTTTGGCTCTCATGGACTTATTTTAATTTTCTTCTGCTTAAGCCTGAACTTACATATGTGCAATTGATGATCATTTCCACAGTCTGCCCCTGGCCTTGTTTTGGTTGATGATATGGAGCTTTTCCACTGTCTCTTTCCACAGATGTAGTAAATTTGATTTCTGTGTATTCTATCTGGTAAGGTCCAAGTGTACAGTCATCTTTTATGCTGTTTCAGAAAGGTGTTTGCAATAAGGAAGTCATTGATCTTGCCAAATTCTATCATGCTATCTTCTGCATAGTTTCTATAGATTCACCAAGGCCATGTTTTCCAATGACTGATCCTTCCTTTTTGTTTCCAATGTTTGTGTTCAAATCACCAGTAATTATCAACACATCTTCATTGCATGTTTGATCAGTTTCAGACTGATGAAGACAGAAGACTTCTTCAATTTAATCATCACAGGCTTTAGTGTTTGGTGTATAAATTTGAACAATAGTGATATTAATTGGTCTTCTTTGTAGGAGTATAGACATCATCCTACCACAGACAACATAGTACTTCAAGATAGATCTAGATCTGTCCTTGTTGATGATAAATATAAAACTATTCCTCTTCAATTTATCATTCCAGTCATAGTAAACCATGTGATTGTCAGATTCAAAATGGCCAATTCCAATTCATTTCAACTTAATAGTGCTAGGATATCAATGTTTCAAGGAACACTGGTAGCATAGTGGTTACAAATTGGGCTGCGAACCGCAAGGTCAGCAGTTTGAAACTACCAGCTGCTCTGTGGGAGAAAGATGAGGCTTTCTGCTCCCGTAAAGATTTACAGCCTCGGAAACCCTGTTCAGGGTCACTATAGGTCAGAATCGACTCGAGAGTACTTAAGAACAACAAAAACAACCATCAATGTTTTATTTTTTGACAATTTCCAGTTTTCCTAGATTCATATTTCGTACAGTCCATGTTCTGATTATTATTGGATGTTTACAACTGTTTCTCGTCATTTTGAGTTTTGCCCCATCAGCAAATGAAAGTTCTGGATGGCTTTACTCCATTCATGTCATCATGTTCAACTCTATTTTGAGGAGGCAACTCTTCCACAGGCATATTCTGAGTGCCTTTCAACCTGAGGGGCTCATCTTCTGACACTATATGTGACAATATTCTGGTTCTCTTCATCGTGTTTCAATATTCAATAATCTGACAGCGAGTGTACCACTGCTATTCATATGTTTTTAGTGACTAAATATTTGGAAGTTGTCCCTCTCTCCTTCTTCCTAATCTGTCTTTGTCTCAAGCTCAGCTGAAACCTATCCACCTACCAGTGACCCTGCTGGTATTTAGAATACCCATGGCATTGCTTCCAGAATCACAGCAACACGCAAGCTACCACAGTATGACAAAGTGACCAATGAGTGGTTGAGCTGAACATTAATAATTTATTTATGGCACTATTTGTATGCTTTCTATCTTCTTTTAATGCTTTCTGCTTTATTCAATGTTTTGCCCATGGAGTTCTTCAGTATTGTAGTTCAAGACTTGAATTTTTTCTTCATTTCTTTCAGCTTGAGAAATGCTAGTTGTTCTTCCCTTTTTTGTTTTCTAACTCCTGGTCTTTGCACATGTCAGCATAATACTTGACTGTTTTTCAGCTGCCTTTCATATTACTTTAAACAAAGAGGAAAATTTGTTGCCAAGGGTCTGAGCAATAATACCTCCCCATTGACACTAGACCCATCAGGAATACAATAGGCAAGAGCCTCCAGGGAAGCTGTTCAAAGAACTGGAGACCCAGAAGACCAAACTCTCTCTAATATTGACTTTATTTTGTTATCAAGTCTTTTAAGGGCAATTCATATTTTGGTCCTTAGTCCTTGTCTCCACTGCCAGAAACCCTTATTTCTGTTCTTTCAAGTCAGGATAATATATTCTCCTAACTTCACCAACCCCAGAAATTGGTGCACAGTGAGTATGATAGCCAGTTGACAAATGCAGAAAGCTTTCCATTTGCCTCACTTCATGTTACCCTGACCAAATTCTTTAAGACCATTATTGTTGTTGTTAAGTGCTGTGGAGTTGATTCCAACTCATAGACACTCTGTACAGGGTTTCCAAGGAGCAGCTGGTGGGTTTGAACTGCCAATCTTGTGGTTCTCAGTCCAGTACTTATCTACAGTACCACTCCAAGGAGTCCTTAAGACCAGTATTGGTATCATTATTATTTTACAAATATAGCCTTGGAGAGGGTTATTGCCAAACCATAATGAGGACTTGCCACCTGTCACTGTTGTCAATTACAGAGAAGGGGAGAGATCCAATTCAAGTTTTATTAACAGAAAGCCAGCAGTCTGGAGTAGAGGGAAAATAATCTTTCAAGACTGTCCTGTCCTTTATAAAGAGCAGGCACATTATATAGGGTAAATTACATTTGGATATATACTTAATCTATTTTAACATCAGGATAGCAGTCTGTAGAAAAAGAAACAATAAGGCAATAATTTTCATCAAATATTCTAACTTTTAGAGTCAAAGTCCCTTAGTTCTTGAGAAAACTATCTTAATGGCCTGGGTGGGCAGAAGCAAATTCTATTCTCCTTCTAGGACCATGAGGTCCTCTCAGCTAATTTTTAAACTAACTTCCTCATTTGCAGTGTCCTCATTTATTTAGCTAATTTAATACTGTAGGATAAGCACTGGACTGTGAACTACAAGGTCAGCAATTCAAACCCACCGTCTACTCCTTGGAAGCCCTGGTCAGGGTTGCTATAGGTTGGAATCAACTTGATGGCACTTAACAACAATAGCAAAGACTAATGTGACTCCATGTTCTTTAGATCAGTAGATCCATGCTATCAAGATGAATGACTTGTTCTAGATTCCATATCACATACGGTGCTAGTTTTCACCTCCAGGCGTCCCGACTCTACCTGTCTCTGTTTTTCAGTCCTGATTTACTGAGAACCTAGCTTTAATTTCTCCTGTTTCTTTTTCCAGATAGATTATCAATAGCCACAAAAACAGGCATTATTACATGAAAAGAAGAGTAAATAGCTGGGCTGAGAACATTTAGAAATAATTGGTTCTGGCCAGCAGGACCAATGGAAATGAAGAGAAGGTTCTATAATCCAGAATTTTGAAGATACAGGGATTGTCTGTCCCTTAAAGAAAACCCAGTACTACCCAGGAATGCTGCTACCAGCTTTTTACCAATGCTCATATGAAAGGACTGAACCTTCATACTTTGTGGGCACTGATACTGGGCTACAGTGTCTCTTCTAGTCAGGAATGCACTGCAGGAGGTTAGAGACTGAAGCCAACTGGCATTACCTAAGTAGTATTGAGAAGGCAAACACAGAAGTAAATGGTACTATTATAAATTCACAGTTCATAAAAATCAGGAGGCCAAATATAAAGAATGAAAATTACTTAAAGTTACTTAAAGATCAGCATGTTAGGAAGTTGGGATAGGAATTTAGGACCAATGTAATTGGAAAATACATTAAATAAATGAGATGAAGTGAAGACAAAAGAGATAATAGTGGCGCTGTATAAGCAAGTGCCAATAGCACATTTTACCAGATCTAAATTAGTGCGTAGGAATACACACATTAATAAACAAACAAAGAGTCAATGAGGCAACTTGATCTGTCTTCTTATCTCTTTGACAGGAGGACAAGCAATGAAGAGCTTAGATTTAACTTAAGTAATTCTGTAAGATTCTTTTTTTTCCTTCTCCAAGTAGAGAAGTTCATCGAAAATGGAATTCTTAGCTCCACTAAAATGTCCTTGCCTTCTACCACTTACCTTCACTACACAATTATCCTAGATCTTTTACTAAAGAATATTTTAGTCATCCTTTCTGAAAAGCTATTTTTCAAAATATATCTGAAGTAGAATGGAATTCGAGGGAAAATGGACTAAGTAGCCAAAAGCCACAGATGCTTAAGAAATCCTTCTTAGGCTTTTACTTGTTAAGAAGATATGTCAGAGAAAATAAACAAGATAAACAAATAATCTGAATAGTGTCTATATATGAGATGCAAAGGTTTTAAGCTTGAGAAACATTTGTAGCATACCTCCACATAATAAATCATTTATTCTGAAGGAAATGTAAATACATTCCTATGAAACCTAATAAAAGTCTAGAGGAAAAACCCAACATCTTTGTACAAATATATGTCATATTCTTATAATAATACACATAGGTATATAAGTATATTTGCTAAATATACATACGTTGTTGTTGTTAAATGTCATTGAGTTGGTTCAGACTCATAACTTGGACACATAGAGACATTATATAGAGTTTCCAAGGAGTAGCTGTTGAATTTGAACCACCAGCCTTGTAGTCAACAGTCCAGTGCTTACACTACAGCACCTCACCAGAACTCCAAATGCACTGAATTCATGTGAAGTCATGGATTGAGGGATATCATTGCTTATGTGAGAAAGATCTTGGCTAAAGCAGAAAATACCAGAAAGAAGTTTGTCTATGTTTTATTGACTATGCAAAGGCTTTTGATTTTGTGGACAAGCTACGGACAACATTGTGGAGAATGAGTATTCTAACCTTTACATAAACTAAGAGACAGTTATTCAAACAGAACCAAGGAACACCAAGTTGTTTTAAGTTAGGAAAGATGTGTATTTGCTTGCTGAAAGCTAAGAGGACATAAAATACTTATTGATAAAGATTAAAGACCACAGCCATAAGCATGGGTTGTACCTCGATGTAAAGACATCAAAAATCCTCCCCAATGAACCAATAATATTAAGATAAATGGAGAAAGACTGAAGTTGTCAAAAGCTTCATTTTGCTTGGATCAACTATCAACACTCATGGAAGCAACAGTTAAGAAATCAAACAACGTATTATATTAGGCAAATCTGCTGCACAAGACCTCTTAAAAGTGCTGAAGAGCAAAGATGTCAGTTTGAGTACTAAGGTATGCCTGACCCTAACCATGGTATTTTTAATAACCTCATATGAATGTGAAAATTGGACAATGAATAAAGAAGATCTTAGAAAAAATGATGCATTTGAATTATGGTATTTGAGAAGAATATTAAAAGTTCCATGGGCTGCCAAAAGACCAAACCAATCTGTGCTGGAAGAAGTATAGCCAGAGTGCTCCTTGGAAACCAGGATGGCAAAACTTCATCTCTCATACTTCAGACATAGTATCAGGAAGGACCAGTCTCTGGAGAAGGACACCATGCTTGGTAAACTGGAGGGTCATGGAAAGAGTAGGACCCCCAGTGAGATGGATTGACACAGTGACAGCAGCAATAGGCTCAGCTTAGCAATGATTGTGAGGCTGGCACAGAGCTGGGCAATGTTTTGTTCTGTTTTGCATAAGTTCACTTTGAGTACATACTGACTTAACAGAATGTAACAACAACAACAACAAGAGCAACAAAGTGGAATGAGAGATATCATTGCTAACATCAGATAAATCTTGGTTAAAAGTAGAGAATACCACAGAGATGTTTACCTGTGCTTTATTGACTATGCAAAGGCTTTTGACTGTGTGGACTATGACAAGGTAAAGTCACGTTGAGGAGAATGAGTATTCCAGAATTCTTAATTGTGCTCATGAGGAACTTGTGCATAGACCAAGAGGCTGTCATTTAACCAGAACAAAGGTACACTGAATGGCTTAAAATTAGGAAAGGTGTGTGCCAGGGTTGTAGTTTTTCACTTACTGATGAAGATGAAGACTACAGCCTTTGGTATGGGTTGCAACACAATGAAAACAAAACAAAAATCCTCACCACCTATAAATAGTATCATGATAAGTGAACAAAAGATTCAAGTTATCAAAGACTTCATTTTGTTTGAATCTACCACCAACACTCATTGAAGCAGCAATCAGGAAATCAAATTGCATTAGGCAAATCTGCTGCATGAGATCTCTTGAAAGTGTTCAAGAGCAAAGGTGTCAGTTTGAGGGCTAAAGGGCACATGGCCCAAGCCATAGTGTTTTCAATAACTTCATATGCATGTAAAAATTGGACAGTTAATAAGCAATACTGTAGGAGAATTGATGCATTTGAAATATGGTGTTACAGAAAAATATTTAAAGTACCATGGACATCTAGAAGAACAAACAAACCTGTGTTGGAAGAAGTAGATCAGAATGCTCCTTTTAAACCAGGATGGAGAGACTTCATTTCTCATACTTAGTATATATTGTTCCTGAAAAGGGATATCATTATAAATAAAGTGAAAAATCAGTGAAAAAAGAAAAACCCTCCCCTTCCCCCCAAAGAGATGGATTGGCACATTGGCAGCAGCAATGGGCTCAAGCTTAACAAATACTATGAGGATGGCATGGGACCTGGCAATGTTTTGTTCTGTTATGCATAAAGTCGCTATGAGTTGGAATTGACTCAACAGCACCTAACAATATATATACATACATATCATATATATATATATACATGCTGTATATGTTTATATAGGGGAGTGATGTGGCTTTGTAAGATAATAGCCACAGAAGGTCAGCAGAGATATATATATATATATATACATGCTGTATATGTTTATATAGGGGAGTGATGTGGCTTTGTAAGATAATAGCCACAGAAGGTCAGCAGAGGCTTTTTCTTCCCACAGAAAATTTCAAGCCTTAGAAACCTTATTCAGTCACTGTAAGTTGGAACCAACCAGACGACACTTTACATATATATACATGCTATTGTCGTTAAGTACCGTCCAGTCAGTTCTGACTCATAATGACCTTATATAGCTTCTAAGGCTTTAAATCTTTATAGAGCAAAAAGACTCATCTTTATCCTGTGGAACCGCTGGCAGTTTCAAACTACTGACCTTAAGATTAATAACCTGACTCGTAACCACTATGCTACCAGAACGCTCTTTATTCTCTCTCTCTCTCTCTCTCTCTATATATATATAAATTTTTTATATGAATCGAGTGAAGATTTACAAGGGGATTGAAATCATTACAATGAAATGAAGCATGATTTGTTTAATGTAAAACTGCTAATCTGCCCTTTCAAAAGACCAGCTTCTAGTCTTGTTTTTCATTCTATAGTTTTTCTGTTTTCTCTGGTAGTGTAGTGGTTACGAATCGGGCTGAGAACCAAGGTCAGCAGTTTGAAACTACCAGCTGTTCTGCTCAGGCGAAAGATGAGGCTTTCTGCTCCCATAAAGATTTACAGCCTCGGAAACCCTGTACAGGGTCGCTATGAGTCAGAACCGACTCT
>NW_006408557.1:2969998-2975692 GCF_000296735.1 Chrysochloris asiatica
TGCTCATCAAAAGGTCAAGTCATACAGGGGTTGGAACTGACTCCATAGCACTTAACATGAATATATATAAATATATATTCATAAACACACACATTTCTTCTTTAGAACTCTCATTTTTTTTTCAATTAAATGAATTTTAAAAAGATCAAGATGTTCTAATAACTGAAATTATACCATACACAATTATGTAATGTAATAGTAATTGCTCTAGTTATATTCAGTGCCCTGAGTTGGTTCCAGTATATAGTGACCCTATTTAGAGTTTTTCAAGTAGCTGATTGGTCTGACCCGCAGACCTTACAGTTAACAATTCAGTGCTTATCTTACAGTGCCACACCATGATTCCATAATAGTAATTATATACACAGTTCTACAGTGTTACAGGAAACTACTATTTAAGATGTTGTTTAAGAATATTTCCAATAATTTATAGGTTTTTATTGGAAATTAATTACATGCTTCTGGCTTCTTTTTTGGGAGTTACTTTTGCTTATTAAATATTATATCTAGTTATATTTTAATGAAAAGAAGGCTAAGTCCACCTTGGATTATGTTTTGGGGGCAAATAAAAAAAAATTGGGGACTACTCTTGAGCATTGGTCGAGGATGTGATGTAATGCTGTCTTACATTATATGAAGACCTTTTGACATGAAAAGTCAGCCATCTGCTCAAGAAAAGAGTTGTTTCTGATGGTTAACTAAGGCAATTATAAGCTTATGTTAGAAGACTGTTATTCTTTTATTTGTAACTGCATTAAAAATACTAGGATAAGTCAAAAAAGTATTGATATAAAATCTTAGAAGCTTTTTTAAGCAAAAATATCAAAATGTGAAGCTATTGCTTCTTGACATATCCTCCATCTAGGTCTATACATTTCTGAAAGTGATGTATTCATCCCTGTAATTCTTTCCTTCTCTGAAAAATTCTGCACTTTTTTATTTATACCACATCAAAGGATTGAAATTGTATTCTTTTCAAATGTGCTTTGCATTTGGGGAGCAAAAAGAAGTCTGAAGGGACAAGATCTGGGTTGAACTATGGATGGAGTAAGGTTTCCCAATGAAATTCTTCTATGACAGTCCTAGATACTCTTAAAGAATGAGCAGGTGAATGGAACAAAAATCCTCAGTGACGATTTCCTGGCCTTTTCTTACAAACTTTCTTAAAACTTTACTTAAAAGTTCTTCCTAATAAACCCCCATAATTTCACTGTGACCTTTGAGAAAATCTATCACAATTACCTTGAGGATTCCCCAAACCAGTCATCATAACCCTCTGAGCTAACCTTTCTGCCTTGAATTTTTACTAGTAAAACAGATCCTCTCAGAAGCCACTACTTAGATTGATGATTGATCCTTTTTTTTTCAAAGCACCAAAGAGATTAAGGCATGTGTATTTCTGAGAAAATTTTTCTGCAGCTAACTAGTGATTGCAGAGACCTGTCTAAAAACATTTTATTTGAAGTAAATCCATGTATGTATGAACTGGAACCCTAGAAGCAATACTTTTTGACTCACCCTTGTCTAAACACATTAATGCAAAAGAAAAATCAATAAAGCCTTAAGATATTAAAAAAAAATAAGAATTTTATTGCATAGCAAAATAGAATTATTCTGTTTCATTTCTCCTAAGGTATTAGTCATTCAGTAAGGAACTTGGATGACATTTGATATTTTTCCCCTCTACAAGATAAAGTTTGTTAGCAAATCAAATAACATTACAATAGACATACTGCATATATATTGGTAGTTTAATACCATCTTTCATAACTTCACACTGAGTCACTCTTCTGATTTTATATAGTATTTATTTTAATTAAATAATCAACTGGATCAGATGCCCCTTTCTGAGAGCTTAGTCTAATGTTGGGCCCTAAACTAAGTGCTTTATGTTTTTATTGCTTTTATTGATCCCTCAAATTTCTGAAGCAACTTTAAGAGACAGGTCATTTTGTTATACATACATTATAAGATTAAAGATTTTAAAAACCACATTTCTGATAAAAGTCTAATATACAAAATATATATTTTAAAGACTACAACTTATCCAAAGAAAGACAAACAGCCTAATTAAAAATGGACAAAGAACTTTAACAGCTATACCACCAAAGAGGATATTCAAATGGCCAAGCATATGAGAAAATGCTTAACATCATTTGTTGTTGTTATTGTGAAGTGACATTGAGTCGGTTCTGACCCATGGCGACCCTGTATAGGGTTTCCGAGGAGCAGCTGGTGAGCTTGAACCACCAACCTTGCAGTTCAAATGGCTTTGTAGTCTGGCGCATTAACCCACAGCACCACACCAGGATACTTAACATCATTGGTGGTGGCTGTGTGCCGTGGAGTCAGTTCCGACTCATAGCAACCCTGTACAGGGTTTCCTAGGCTGTGAATCTTTACAGGAGCAGAATGCCTCATCTTTCTCCCGGGGAACAGCTGGTAGTTTCAAACTTGTGGTTCGCAGTCCGATTCGTAACCACTACGCTAACTACAAAATCTACTGCCAATGAGTTGACTGTGACCCATAGCATTCCTGTAGGACAGAGGAGAACTGAGCCTTAGGTTTTCCAAGATTATACTTTATCCTTATAGGACCAGACATTGCTTTTCCTAATTTATAGCAACTGCTATAACTGCTGTTAGCAGTCAAGTACTTAACCCACAGTGCCACCAGGGATCCTTCATTAGGTATTGGTGGTGTTTGTGTGCTGTTGAGTCAGTTCTGACCCTCTATGGATTTTCCAAGGCTGTAAATCTTTACTTGAGCAGAAGAAAGCCTCATCTTTCTCCCATGGAGCAGTTGGTGGAATCAAACTTCTGACCTTGTGGTTAATAGCCCAACTACCAGGGTGCCTTCATTTGGTATTGCTGTTGTTGTTATTAAGTGCTGTTGAGTTGGTTCTGACCCATAGCAACCCTGTATAGGGTTTCCAAGGAGCGGCTGGTGAGCTTGAACAGCCAACCTTGAGGTTCAAATCAACTTATAGCAGCGCAGCACACTATCCTGCAGCAGCACACCAGGATTCCCATTAGGTATTGGTGGTGTGGTGTTTATGTTGTTTGGAGTTGGTTCTGACTCATAGTGACCCTGTATAGGGTTTCCAAGGCTGTAAATCTTAATGAGAGCAGAAAGCACTATCTTTCTCCTGTGGAACTGGTAGTTTAGAACTGCTGACCTTGAATGATTGAAAAAATAAGAAATAATACGTGTTGGTAAAGTTGCAGAAAACTGGAACCCTCAATCATTCCTGGAATGTAAAAGATGAAAGCACTGTGGAAAACAGATAGGTGATGCCTCAAAAAGTTGAACACAGAGCTACCATATGATCTAGTAGTCCCAAACTAGGTATATACTCAGAAGACGTGAATGCAAACAGAAATGTGTATACCCGTGTTCACTGGAGAACTTTTCATAACAGCAAAAAAGAGGGACCATCCAAATTGTGGTATATATACACATTAGAATTGTGGTATATATACACATTAAAATACTGTTTTTGTTGTTGTTAAGTGCCATCAAGTCAGTTCCAGCTCATAACGATACTTTATAGGATTTCCAAGGAGCAGCTGGAGAGTTTGAACTGCCAACTTTGTGATTCACACCAACCTTGAAACTCCAGTGCTTATCCTACAGCACCACACCAGGATCCAACTCAAACACAAAGACACATGAAGTCCTGCTGAATAGCAAGCAATACATGGAAGAGCCTTAAATATGCCACGCTGAGTGCAATAAGTTTGTTTCAAATAGACAAATGCTGTATAAATTCATTTATATGTAATAAGTAAATATATAAAACACAAAGATTATTGGGAGTTACAAAAGGTAGAAGGAAGGGGCAATTTTTACTCAGAGGGCACTGGGTTTGTGTTTTTAGTGCTGAAATGATTATGGAAAAAATAGTGAGAATGATTACACAAATTGAATATACTCAATGTCACTGAGTTGTAAACATTTTGGACATGGCATGTGTTTTATAATGTATATTTTACCACAATAAGGTGATTTAAAAAAAAAAAACAAAAGATTGTTTTCTGTCTCATTCAAGTTCACTATGTTGTTGCTGTTCTTAAGTGCCATTGAGTTTGGTCGGACTCAAAGTGACCCTGCATAGGGTTTCCAAGGAGCAACTGGTAGGGTTCAACTGGCAACCTTGTTGCCAGTTCAGTGCTGATCCTACACCTCCACACCAGGTCTCCCAAGTATACCAAATGTATTATAAAACACATTTTTTATTAAGATTATAGCAACGTTTTTTAAAGTATTATTCTATATAGTAAGGAGACCTGATAGCGTGCAGGGTTATAAACTGGACTGCTAACTGCAAAGTCAACAATTTGAATCTACCAGCTACTGCAAGGGAGAAAGATGAGGCTTTCTGTTCCTATAAAGATTTACAGCCTTGAAAACCCCATATGGGGTCCTTATGAGTCAGTACCAACTCAACAGCACACCACCATCATCACACTATACAGTATGTTGGCACTTTCACTCCTAATTAAGTATTTTATATCTTAATAGTACAGAAAGTAAATAGAGCCTTTCAGTAACTTATCTTTATTTGTTACCAGGCATCGATACAAGAAAACATCATCTGATAATTCTCTTTAGGCCAGCCCATAGGCAATACTACCATTAAAAAGTAACATATATAAATTTTACATAAGCATATAAAAAATAAATGTATCTACTCAGTAAATGTTTTCAGATTAATTCATTTAAATAATAATAATTTGATGTTGAAAGACTTCTTTCACACACTATTAAGTAGAAAAAAAATGTCTTCTGTTGATGACTGTGTTCTGTAGTAAGAATCTTGATCCCGTTTTAAAACAAATTAAAATTATTTTAGAAATAGTTAGTTTTAGATATGTAGTCACATTTTGATTACAATCATATGGTCCAGGCTCATCCACATGTTTCTCAGATTTACGTAGTAAGGTATTACTTAAAAACAAATTGTGGTACCCATTAGGGTTAATACTTAGGAGGTCAGCAATAGCCTTGCCTTTTGTATTTATAACCTAGAGGGTTTTGGATGCCCACAAGCTATACACATTACCAATCCTATTTACAGTGTTTTCTAAACTCTTGTTTGTTTTTTTTTGTTGAATCACAATATGCTTCTCTCTCATCACAAGATGATTCTATTAAGAGGCAACAGAAGGAAAAAGAAAACCTAACAGTGAAAGTCACGAACAGATTTTCTTTTCTGAACACCACTTTATTCAGATATTATCTTTTATAACATGTTATGAAAGGTCCCACATAAAAACCAAGGGGGAATAAGGAAACTTTACATGATTAGAAAGGTTAGGAATTGAAGACACTGAAAAGTGTAATAGGAAATGAAAATATGGTAACAACAACAACAAAAAAAAGAACAGAAATTCCTTATTGACCACAACTCTATTTTCAGTAGCCTGTTCAAACTGACTTCTGTTGTGAACATGAATTTCTTGCTGACTTGTGTCACATTAGTTTGTAATAGGATAGTGCTATGATTAGCCATGACTGAAAGCAAAGAATATCAGAAAGATGTTTACCTGTGCTTTATTGACTACACAAAGGCTTTCGATTGTGTGGATCATGACAAGCTACGGATAACATTGCAAAGTATGAATATTCCGGAACAATTAATTGTGATCATGAGGAATCTGTCCCCGGACCAAGAGGCAGTTGTTCGAACA
>NW_006408557.1:2978697-2982261 GCF_000296735.1 Chrysochloris asiatica
AAAAAAAAAAAAAACTCTTCTGTTACAATAGACTAGGTATTATAAATAGAGTTGCAGTTTCTCTTCCATCATAAGCTCAATTAGTATGATTTTCCCCCTAATTGAATAATAAATTCATGTAAGCAAAAAGTCATAATTGGACAGTAAAAGAGATGTTTCAAAAATAGATGCAACACTAGTATCACTTACTCATCTGTGCCAAGAAATTTGAAAGACAGGGAGATACCTAGCCAATCAACTGGAAGAGATACACGTTTATGCCCGTTTTGAAAAAGGTGATCCAACAGATTTTGGAAATGGTTGCATAACATCATTAATATCACATATAATTAAATTCTACTGAAGATAATTAAAAAATGGTTATTGTTGTTGTTGTTAAGTGCCATCGTGTCGGGTCCGACCCATAGAAAAAATGGTTATAGGAGTACATTAATAGGAAATTGCCACAAATTCAAGTTGAATTCATAAGAGAACATAATGAGGGATATAGTTGCTAATATCAGATGGATCTTGGCCGAAAGCAGAGAATAACAGGAAGATATTTGCCTGTGTTTTAGTCACTATGGAAAGATATTCAGTTGTATGGATCATAACAAATTATAGATGACATTAGGAAGAATGGGAATTAAGAACACTAAATTTTGCTCATGAGTGTACATAGACCATGAGAAACTGAACATAGACCAAGAGACAAGGGAATACCGCAGGAAAGGTATGTGTCAGAATTGTATCCTTTCACCATAACAATCAACCTGTATGCTGAGCAAGTAACCCAAGAAGCTGGACTACACTAAATAGAGCATATTGCTGTTGTTTTTATGTGCAGTGGAGTAGGTTCTGACTCATAGAGACCCTGTATAGGATTTCCTAGGCTGTAAATCTTTACGGGAACAGAAAGCCTCATCTTTCTCCTGCGGAACAGTTCGTAGTTTCAAACTGCCAGTCTTGAGGTTCACAGCCCCATTCGTAACCACTACACTAGAGGAAGACTTATCCACAACTTTCCATATTCAGATGATACAACCTTGCTTACTGAAAGTGAAGGGGACTTGAAGCATTTTCTGATGAAGACAAAGACTTCAGTATTGATTACACCTCAACATAAAGAAAACAAAAATATTCACATCTACACTAATTAAGCCATACCATGGTAAACTGAGAAAAGACTTAAGTTACCAAAGACTTTTTATTTAACTTGGATCCACATCCAGCAACTATGGAAGCACCAGTCAAAAAATCAAATGATGTATTACACTGGGAAAATCTGCTGCAAAAGATCTCTTAAAAGTGTTATAAAGCAAAGTTTGTTTTGTTTACTTTGAGTACTAAAGTACACCGGAACCAAACCTCGGTATTTTCAATTGCCTCATGTGTATGAGAAAGCAGGACAGAAAATAAGGGAGACAGAAAAAAAAAAAAATAATAATAATAATGCCTTTGAATTATGATATTGGCAAAGATTTTTGAGTAGACCATGAACTTACAGACAAATAAATCTGTCTTGGAAGAAGTACAGTCAGAATTCTGCCTTAGAAGCAAAGATGGAGAGACTTCATCTCATTTACTTTGGACATGTTATAAAAAGACCAGTCCCAAGAGAAACACATCATGCTTTTCAAAGTGGAGGGTCATGGAAAAAGGGAAAGACCATGAAAAATATAGATTAACATAAGGCTGCACCAATGGGCTCAAACATAACAATGATTGTGAGGATGACACAAGATTAGGCAGTGTTTGGTTCTGTTGTACATTTGGTTGTTATGAATTGGAACTGACTCAGTGGCACCTAACAATAGCAACAATTAAACATCAGGCATCTGCTACCTTGTAGAGTTTAAGGCAAATGAGTTGAGTTTAATAAAATTATAAACAAGTTTTTTGTGATCGTATATGCTAATAAGGTGAGGGATAAAGCCAATATTCTCAGTGCTATAGAGAAGTTCTGGTGTGTCGCTGTGGGCTAATGCATCAGACTCCAAAGATGTTTGAACTGCAAGGTCGGTGGTTCAAGCTCACCAGCTGCTCCTTGGAAACCCTATACAGGGTCGCTATGGGTCAGAATCGACTCGATGCACTTAACAACAAAAACAACATAGAGAAGTATTCATTTTTACACTTATTAAATCCCAGATTAATGGACATGTGTTATAGTCTATGAATTAAAGAACAGAAGATACATGATTACTAGATACCCCAGAGATGAGGATGTACCAGCAAAGAATGCATAAGAAGAAATAGGAAGAAATACAAATGAGGATGACCTCCCATGAAAGATGAAGTCGGATAACTGACCCCTAATTTTAGTATCATGGGGACCTGGAGAATAGCTGTTTTAGTAGAGTGATACAGATGGTATAGTGACTGTGATACAGTGACACAGATGGTATAAGTGTCTGATATAAGTGACTGTGAAAGACGTCAGAAGAGAAAATGGAAACAAGTAGAGGCAACTCTTCAAGGATTTCTGCTTTAACAGTAGTTGTTGGGAAAATGGAATCAGCGGTACAGTTAGACATGAGGATGACCATGCATAAAAGGAAAGCTTTGACAACATTAACAGAAAATCTCGCTATGTCATGATCATCTGTATATTTTTAAAGTGTGGTCTACTGAAAAAAAGCAAGTTATTCATTAATCTCATTTCCTCCTGTCAAAGTATGGTTCCGTTTCTACCAAGAATATCCTATTGTGGACTGAATATTGTTATTGTATTCCTGTGTACAGTTTCTGAAGAGCAGCTGATGGGTTTGAGTTGCCAACCTTGTGGTTAGAAGTCCAGTGCTTATCTTACAGTACCACATCAGGACTTCATGGGCTGAATGTATCCCCCTAAAATACATGTAGGAATCCTAAACCCTATACCTGTGGATTAATCCTGTTTGGAAAGAGGGGTGTCTTTTATTATGTTAATAAGGCCGTACCACTGTAGAGTGGTATTAAGGAGTGGTTAAGTCCTGGTGTGGTTCTGTGAGTTAATGTGTTGGACTGCAAAGTCAGTTTGACCAAGGTCGGCAGTTCAAGCTCACCAGCTGCTCCTTGGAAACCCTATACAGGGTGGCTATAGGTCAGAACTGACTTGAGGGCACTTAACAACAACAAAAAGAACTTGCTTATTTGCCAAAGAGATCCAAGGTTCAAACCCAGCTGTTCCATAGTAGAAAGATGGAGTAGTCAGCATCTATAAAGAATTACAGCTTTGGAAACATAATGGAGCACCCATTATGTCTTATGAAACCTGTAAGTCAGTATTCACTTCAAGGCAAAGGGATATTTGCATATGCAAACCTGTTTATAAATAGTGTTTTCCTTTCTTTATGCTAATTAGCTCATGCTAATTAAAATTAACCTGCGATATGCAGATGATACAAACTTGCTTGCTGAAAGTGAAGAGGACTTAAAACATTTACTTATGAAGATCAAAGAGCACAGCCTTCGGTATGGATTACATCTCAATGTTAAGAAAACAAAATCCTCACCATTGGACCAATAAACAACATTCTTAACAGTGGAGAAAAGATTGAAGTTGTCAAGGACTTCATTCTTCTTGGATCAACTATCAACAGT
>NW_006408557.1:2983466-2984382 GCF_000296735.1 Chrysochloris asiatica
ATTCAGTTCCATCAGCTTGAGAAATGCTAAGTATATTCTTCCCTTTTGGTTTTCTGACTCCAGATCTTTGCACATTTTGTTGTAATATTTGTCTCTGCCTTCTCAAGTTGACCTTTGGAATTTTCTCTGCAGCTCTTGTACCTCCTCATTTCTTCCATTTGCTTTAGCATCTGTACGCTGGAGAGCAAGTTTCAGTGCCTCTTCTGACATCCATTTTGATCTTTTCCTTCTTTCTTGTCTTCTTAATGAATTTTTGCTTTCTTCTTGTACGATGTTCTTGGTGTCATCCCACCACACTTCTTGTCTTCGGTCTTTAGTGTTTAATGTATCAAATCTGTTCTTCAGATGACCTCTAAATTCAGGTTGGAAGGCACTCAAGTTGGAAGGCACTAAAAATTTGACTGAGGAAGAGCTGTCTCCTCAAGTTGAGTTGACCGTGATGATGCATACGGAGTAAAGCCCGTAGGAGTAAAGCCCTCGACACCTTCATTTATTTATGGGGCACAACTCAAAATGAAGAGAAACAACTGTAAACATCCATTAATAATTGGAACATGGAATGTACGAAGTATGAATCTAGGAAAATTGGAAATTGTCAGAAATGAAATGGAATGCATAAACATTGATATCTAGGCATTAGTGAGCTGAAATGGACTGGTATAGTCATTTTGAATCTGACAGCCACATGGTTTACTATGCTGGGAATGACAAATTGAAGAGGAATGTTGTTGCATTAATTGTCAAAGAGAACATATCAAGATTAGTCATGAGATATAATGCAGTCTGTAATAGGATAATATCCACGCACCTACAGGGAAGACCAGTTAATACCTTTATTATTCAAATTTACACACCAACCACTAAAGCCAGTGAGGATGAAATAGAAGAATTCTACCAACTTCTTCAATCTGAAATT